>NW_026986261.1:0-8907 GCF_018555375.3 Anguilla rostrata
TGAGTTGAATATAAATGTCCGATCACCTGCTGCAGCTCCTGCTCCTTCTGTCCCCACGACAGTGACCTCACACATATCCTCCCTGCAGCCAACACTGAATTTAGGAATGGTAAATATATTGGCCTACCATCTTCTAATTGTCCTACTACTAATCTCTTTACTTTTTTTACCATTACAACAAACTATCATGCTTTATGTTTTATTCGGAATTTTTATTTTGGTGCTTTTCTGTTTTGTTTTTTCCCCCATATTCTCACGTGTCATTTTCTCCCAGTTTGTGAAAGCTTGATCTGGTGGAACACGTATTGCTGTTGCAATGCCAAACCTTAATTTGGCCAAGAAGTCTGCTTAGGTTTGTTGGAGCACACATGATTTAATAACATGGTTTTTTGTTAAATGCTATTTATCTTTGGATCATATATTGATTAATTTATGTTTAATAATTAAAGCCATTAAATCACATTAACTGCTGTATTTTGTGTGATTGAATTTGTATGCCTTATTACTCCTAGCACGTTTCCAGTCCACCTGGACTATTTTTCAGCTGACAGTGCTCTTATGTGTGCATGCATGTGTGCATGTATATGTGTGTGTTTGTCACACTCTGTATATGCCCAGTACTATCAGAGTGGATCTGCTGCTGCTGGTCCTACACTCGTTCCTGCCAGCAGTGTAATCTGTCCCTCTGCTGTCCTGCCTGTGATCACTCCCTGTGCCGCCCTGCCAAGTTACCTGAAACAATTTAGGAAACATTGGGTAGCTTTGCTTTGGAATACAGCTTGTTTAATTCGTGCAAGGTAAAATAGCCAGTATTGTTTCTTGTAACTTGGCATATTTTTGATAACAATACTTTTAATGGCAGGCCTAGACTTGCTGATGTTTCTAGAGGAACAGTGTGATGTCAAAATGGAAGTATGAGTAAAAAACAACATTAACTAGGGGCAACTGTGGTTGGAAGTGCATACTGCCCCACTGTGATGTCTGAGCATTGGTTTGTGATACAACAGACAAGCAACTTGGAATTGACTTCAAATCTACAGTGTGAGCATGCAGTTTCATCAGTTGGGCTTGAACTTTCTTTTCTTAGCTGCACGTGTTACAGGTCTGACGTGGAATAAACCCGCCACTGTATCACATTTAAATTGTTTATTAATTCTGAAAACAGAAGGAGAATGGACATATGAGTTTGCTGCACCGGATTACCACACCATTTCCAGATAGCATTAACAGAAGATATTCTCTGATTTAACTTTCACAGTGTCACAAAAATAAAGAAAACACTTTACCCACTTTACGGTTCAGTTACCTTGTGCCTGTTTCAATTACCAAAATAAACATATTTCTTTACAGAGTATCAATTCCATATATCAGTATCACATTTCACAATTCCAAAAAGACCAGCAATCTCACACAGTCACTAAAACTAATTAACAAAGATTTTTTAGCCTTATTAATCTCTATAGCTCCACATTTAACTGAATACTCCCACCTAGTGGACAAACAATTATTTGCACTCCACTAGCAATATTGAACGAACCTAATTTCCCCAGGAAACTGGGTAATACAGTTCCGTGCATTTTCCCTGTGTTTAAGCTAACTGTTTCACATGTCCCTTTTAATACCAGATCCGTGAACTTTAATGCATTAAGTTGCCGAGTATTAGCTCAGCTACTGATATTCCCACGTTCCCTTTCCGAGTTAGTGCTGGGAATTGTTGTTTCAGATTCGCTTTCGCTCAGGCAGGATGTAGGCTACTAATAAAGTCGCGAATCTTCCTTCAATAAACACAGGATGCATCGGCTTTGGAACGTCGTCGTACCCGGTATAACTTATTCATGTCTGAACTTACTCACAGCAGGTAGCTGAGCATATCGTAAAATAACTTGGTCGGCTACTGTGGCTATCAAGCTACACACGCTTGGTACACTTTCGCGGCCATTCTGTTTCCCGTCTCCCGGTTCCTTTCGCAAAACGGCGCTTAATGCTCTAAATCTTTCACAATCCATACCCGATTATTTTATCTTACATTCCGAAATGGAATATTTAACCATTATCACCAAATATTTTCCAAAATGGACGGCGACCCCGTTCAGAAACACAGTATATTCGCGCCACAATCTCACTGACGATCATGTTGCCATTAAACCTCATACTAAAACATATCAACATATCACTTTCTACTTTCTATTACCGCTACACACTAACCGATTGCAGGAGTGAATATTACCTTACCTGAAAACAGAAGGAGAATGGACATATGAGTTCGCTGCACCGGATTACCACACCATTTACAGATAGCATTAACAGAAGATAATCTCTGATTTAACTATCACAGTGCAGACCCCTGCAGTTAGTAGCGCCACCTTACTGCTGGGAGGTGGATATGCCCTCTCCATTAACCAACTGAATATGACTCCGTACACTGTCTTCAGTTCAGAGTGTGACACACGCATGTAATCTACAGTGTCCTTACTATTATAGAGGAAACAATAGCCACGACAGATATATCATGAAAATGAAGCCTTGTGTAAATTATACCATACATTTCACATGCAGCAGTGGGGGTGTTTTTGTATTGAAGTTCAGTTGGGGCACACTCAGGCAAAAGTGTAATGTATATTAACCCATTAAATAATTAAAACCACATTTATTACATTAAAAAAAAAAACTTGATATAACTGGGCATTCAAAATTATGATGGGAATTGGATATACACAGTCTCGCATTGGGCACCAATTATTAAAAAGAAAAAACAATGAGCTCTTAGCTAGCAGAACACAGATCATAGCCTACACAAATGGAGCATAAGCTAATTGGAGCATAAACTAGGCTAAATACACGAAATCATAAAAAACAGTGACATGAAAGCACCGATAGAAATGTGATAAAGTATTGTATATTGTTGTAACATGAAAAAAGAAATATTAATACATTGTTATACTCACTGGCCACTTTACTAGGTACACCTGCTTGTTACCACCAATAGCTTACTCCTCGTAACAGTTAATCATGTGGCTGCAACTCAATGTATAAAGCATGCAGAAATGGTGAAGAGGTTTAGTTTCCTTGTTTGACCAAAAATTGGAATGGGAAAGTCTAAGTGACTTTGACTGTGGTATTATTGCTAGTGGCAGACACAGTGGTTCCAGCATCTCAGAAACAAATGCTCTCCTGGGATTTTTATGCACTTGTCTCTAGAGTTTACAGAGAATGGTGTGATAAACAAAAAACATCCAGTGACTAGCAGATCTGTGGCAGAAAACACCTTGCTAATGAAAGACATCAGAGGAGAACATGCAGACTCATTCAAGCTAACAGAAAGGCCACACATGCTCAAATAATTACTTTTTTACAACAGTGGTGTGCAGAAAGGCATCTCTGAATGCACAACACTTCAAACCTTGAAACGGATGGGCATCGGTCAGATAAGAACAGGAAGATGAGACTACAGTGTGCATGTCACCACCAAAACTGGATGAGGGAAGACTGGAAATACGTTGACCGGTCTGATGAATCTCACCTTCTGCTGCAACATGCAGATGGTAGGGCCCGATTTTGGCATAAACAGCAGGAATCTACAAATCCATCCTGCCTTGTATCAACAGTACAAGCTGCTGGTAGTGGTGTAATGGTGTGGGGAATGTTTCTTTGGCACAGATTAGGCCCCTTAATACCAAGTGAGCATCATCTGAATGCCACATCATACCTAAGCATTGTTTCTGACCACGTGCATCCCTTTATGGCCACCGCAAGCAGGACCGCAACAGCGGGGCCAGCCCTACAAACTTGAATGTCTGTGTTTGACTGAGTGGCTGAGTGATGAAGTTACACCATTGGTCGGCCGAGTTATGAAGTCACACCATTGGTCGGCCGGATCACGTGTGTTAGATCCAGCCATATACTAGGTTTTAACCTGGTCTTGTTCAAATGGATTCTTTTAGTAGGATGATTCACCACGTCACAATGCACAGAAGCTGGTTCCACAAACATGGCACTGACTTAAGTTTGTTCCTATGGCCTGCACTGTCAACAGATATTAATCCAACAGAGCACTTTTAGGATTAGGTGGAACCAGAGGTTTGCAGCATGAATCTGGCTGAAAATCTGTAGGATCTGTGTGATGCTATTGAGTTAGCATCAACCAAAATCGCCAAGGAATTTTTCCCATACCTTGTTTAATCGATCCTGTGAAGAATTTTGACAGCTCTGGAAGCTAAAGGGGGTCTTACCCAGTACTAGCTAGGTATACCTAATAAAGTGGCCAGTGAGTGTAATTTCATAATATATATTGATTATATATGTTTAACAAACCTGAGTAAAATACAAATATGTATTTGTATTTGAAAATGTAGTTAAATACATATTTGAAGTATTTTCAAATACATTTACACATTAAATACTTTGTATTTGATTTATTTAAATTATTTTAATGGAAAACCAAATATTATTTAAAACATACATTCTTTTAAATAAATACTTTCCAGGGACTCTAAATACTTTTTCAAATAGTATTCAGAGCCTTTTAAATATACATGAAAATACAAATACGATTTTAAAATATTTTGAAATATTTCTGTGATAGACAACAGAAATGACTGATCCACCAAGAATGTAAGCTTCATACTGAAGAGTTCTTTGTACAATCTTTGTAAGTGGCCCTCGATGTGATGTCAGCGAGTTATAATACGAAGGGCACTCCAGGGGAACTACTAGGGTCTAGGGGTTGAATTTGGATTTTGGGCCAGGGTACCCTACGCTGGCAATTTTAAACAACCCATGCGCTGCCTCTAACAAACAGTAGACTAACTGACCGTACATCTTTTTGCATAGGGGGACGGCAAACTCAGATTTCTTGATAAGCTACTTGCCAGTTTATTTGTACCCATGCAATCTTTTTAAAGATAGTGGCCTGCTACTGTATTTCCTCTTTTTTTTCTGTTATTAGAGTGTTCAACAGCCATATGTACAGTACAGTTCCATTTTTTACATTTTGTAAGGTTAGACACTGATAAAATAGAATTCAGCCATGCATATTCACTAGCAATTAACAATGGAAATCGGTACAATTAGACTGGGTCCGTCAGCAGCCACTTCTCATCAAAAAACTGTCCTCTAATTAGGCAAAATGCTCAACTGTCAGAGCTGACAGTTTCTCGCACATCCATTGATTTTCAAGTCTATCAGCAGCTTTGTGCAATTGCACATGTTGCACCACTGAATTTATGTTGTGAAATTATTTTCAAATAATTCCATTTAATCAAAAATTTTGTATTTGAAAATTCTGTATTTTAAATGTTTTTTTTTTAAGACATATTTGAAAGTAATTGCAAATATATGCAAATGCTCCTTAAATGTATTGTCAAATACATTTGGTAATTAAATATTCAGTATCTGTAAATGCTGAATTTCAAATAATTCCTAAAAAAAGTATTTAAAAGTAATTAAAATTATTTAAATATGTATTTTACCCAGGTCTGATGTTTAACAATATAACAATGTGACATGCTGCTTGCTAGCAGTTTATTCATATCTTCCCCATTCTGCTGGTAGAACTGTGCTCCACAGAACCATTATTGAAAATTGCAAACAAACTGTGCATCTCAATATGGCTGGAATTAGTCAATATAAGCCCAGAACACCTTCAGGAAATTAAACTCCTACCTTTAAAAAGGAAGTGTCTTCAGTGTCCATGGCCTTCTCTATAGCTGTGATTTTGTCTGTTAGGATAGAGATGTGTCCTGTGATCTTTTCTATCTTCTCCTTCATTATCTGACTCTTCTGCTCCTCTTCCTCCCTCAGAGCAGCTAGTCTGGCCGCCTCTTCCTCTCGCAGGAACTGGTGGAGCTTCTCAAACTCTGCCTTTATCTGCCTCTCTGTGAGCCGGGCTTGTCTCTGCAGATCAAATACACACTTTTAAACCTGAATAGTGTAACTATGTTTTGTTAATGTATGTGTGGCAGCCAGTGTGATTGTTATGCCTCTCACACACAATATTAACCAAAAACACGTTTTAGGAGTTGTGTACCTAAACATTTTTCAAATTACTTTACTCACCTTGTTGTATTGTGTTGTTGTCTTACATTCTTGTTCAGCCTTAGTAAACCTCATCAGCTTTTCTTCAATAAGATTAAGCGCAGGCTTGAGTTCCTCCTGGAGTGATATGACACAATTATCACTTACAGAAAGACACAAATGGCACAGTAATACCCCTGCTGCAATACAGGTGAAGGTCAGTATAACTCTTTAATTACATGGGAAATGTAATGGGGAAAATAGCTCTGCTGCAATGTAACTACAGATCAGTGAAACATACTTGAAGTGCCTCATAATAGTTTATGTTTTATGTGCTTTCAGTCCAATAAAACCATTCAAAATTTTCAGCATATAGAATCACAAAACAATTGTTTTAGTGGGTTGTTTATAAGATCGCTTGACTAATTGGTATAAGATTGTTTTGTCCACACTTTTAAATGTTTAACGATTTGTGTAAAAACCTATAGAAGCATTTTTTATGTTCTATTTGCTCCAAAATTTGTAAGAAAGCCAGCGAAATCTCTGTTCACTCGGCAGGTTCCTTCCGTTTTGAAATTTACAAAATTTACTAAATGTTGGCGATGGCTGTACATTATTACAGTTTACTGCATTCGCCAGACTGTTTATAAATTCCTGGTTTTGCATGAGCGTTTCCATTAACTCCATCACTCGTTCCGCCATAACTGAGATTTAATGTTTCGCACGCTGTGCTCCCCTCACAGGCCTCTGCAGTGGAGGACCCCGCAAAGTTGACCGAACCGGTGCCTAATGGAAAATCAAAGTTTGTTGTATATATATATATATTACTTTTTTCATTCAATATCAATTAAATACTCAGTATATATGAATCATTTTTTCTATGCATTCACTGTATACATATAAATCATTCATCATATACATAACAAAGATCATTATCTATCAAACGTTCATTCCATATCAATGTTCATTCAATATATATCAATGTTCATTCAATATATACCAATGTTCATTCCATAAATATCAATGTTCATTCAATATATATCAATGTTCATTCCATATATATAAATGTTCATTCAATATATATCAATGTTCATTCCATAAATATCAATGTTCATTCCATATATATCAATGTTCATTCCATATATATCAATGTTCATTCAATATATATCAATGTTCATTCCATAAATATCAATGTTTATTCAATATATATCAATGTTCATTCTATATATATCAATGTTCATTCCATAAATATCAATGTTCATTCAATGTCAATGTTCATTCAATATATATCAATGTTCATTCCATAAATATCAATGTTTATTCAATATATATCAATGTTCATTCTATATATATCAATGTTCATTCAATATATATATATATATATATATATAGCTGTTCTTCACACTGGTTACACACTCATTGTGGATTTTTGTTCTCGTTCAATTCTCTAACCAAGCATATAACCAAATATTTAGTATACAGTATATAAAAATATTATAATTAGGTCTTGACATTCATTAGTTTTTCCAGATTTGGATAGGTCTTGTGTGTTTTGTGCTATCAGTACATATCATTTTATAAAGCATTGCTACACATTCTTACAAATGCAGTATGTATTTCATTACTTCCTGTTGGAAGCCATATTCTCTATAAAAGGCCCCCAAGCACGACTGTCTGTAAAAACATACATTTCAGCATGTTTTGAAGTTTTAAAACAAGTCTTTCAGATACAGTGCTTCTTCCTCCACTAAATATTTAGAAGAACAAATATGAAATTGTTGTTATTTAAAATAGAATACCTTCAGATCCAGGACAGCCACTTCAACTGGACAGACCGGGTGGTTTATGTGTTTTTTTGAAGTCTGACAGATGATACAGAGAGGCTTTTTGTCATGGTTGCAGAAGAATAGAAGTTTCTCTCCATGAAGACTACAGAAAGCTTCATCCTTCACAAGAGCTTCACTTTCCTCTGCAGATTCACTCTCACTCTTCTGCTTTAAGTAGGACTCCACAATGATTTTTAAAGCCAGGTTTACAGGAGGTTCAGTTATTGAGGCCTTTCTCCTGCAGATAGGACACTCCCGAGAGCTCTTCTCTCCCCAGTACTGCTGCAGACACTCTCTACAGAAGCTGTGGCTGCATTTTAGGACAACAGGCTCTTTAAAAATATCACAACATACAGAACAATAGAGATTGTCCTCAGGAATCAACGCTTTAGCTGCCATTTCACGGACGCAGTCTCTCAGACTGATACTTTCTCTTTCACTTTGGCTGAACTTAGGACTGACCACACCTGCTGATCAGACTTGTTATACTCTGGCTTCCTCTTCTTTATACAGGAACTTCTCAAACTTTGCCTTCACCCAAAAATTGTGTGTTGGGCCTGACACTGCTATTCACATGAACATGGATATTAAACCCTTACAGTGTATCTATGTTTGATTTATTAACCTTAAGTATTTTCTGAATTGATCTATTCACCCTGATACTGTCAGTTTCTTGTTTAAGTGCAGTGAATCTCTCCAGCTTTTGTTATATCATTTCCAGCACTATTGTGATTTCCTCCTTAAATTAGATGAAATAACCGGCACTAATAAGATTTCAGGAGAGATTTGTGGATTTGGGAAAAAAAATTTGGATTATGAAATAATTTTTAATTGGATATTGGCTTATAGAGATTTTTCACACAGTAAAATGGTAAGTGTTAAATCAACTCTTAAAGAGTTTATGACTTCAGTATGGCCAGAGTGGACTCATATGAAGTTTGTTAGCATTAAATTGACACTGGACATTTTACTGTGCACTGACAAATTAAATGTATATTGTTAGAGCATTAGCGGGTGTTAATGTATCAGCATAGCAGATTTTTACATTGTTAAAGGCAGAGTGAGTCAT
>NW_026986262.1:0-20817 GCF_018555375.3 Anguilla rostrata
AACTGTTTTTTCTTGATAAAATCATTGTTTTCATAGAACTTACGAGCAGAGATGTTTGCTTAACAACGGTGCGACTAGAACAACAAACCAGAGTGTCTGCATAAGGACGGTCCAATTAGAACTACGAAGCAGAGTTTTGCTTGACAACGGTAAGATAATATGCCCAAACGCCCGCAGAAGAACATTTTTCACGTCCAGCTGATTAAATCTATAAAAATCAATAAATATAAAAGCAAACTCATTGTCATTGTTGGTACACGGCATGAAATTGATGTGAAATTACAGGGAAATTCCTACAGTAATCTGCTGTTTTATTGATATACGGCACATTGCTTAAGACAGAACAGCATTGTGGGCGTTTTGCTCTTAACTGCATAACACCGTTTGAATTTTCAGTAATTAACTGGAAATTGCTATGGATATTGGGAAGCCGTTGGTTAGTAGTGGCGACAGAGAATTTGCTAACAAAGCAATGCCAAGTTTCGAGTGTCACACCTAATAGGCTACGCGAATTTAAAAGTAATTATATCACAATTTGTTCGTTTTTGATTTCCAACAGAATACGTTGATCTGTATTTCACATAAATTTTCTTGTTCTTTTCCAAGGCAACCCTGTACTTTGAGTATTTTTTGTTGCAGCTGGCTAGAGTGTCGCCGGATTGTGCAGGTAGGCTACGTGCGTTTCGAATTCATCAAACTAGTTAGTATCATAACGGCCAATCATTCGCCAGCGATAGCTTAGTATGAAAGCATGTTTACATGTCAGTATTGTGGTCACCAATGCTTAACGAAGTATGCGTTTGTTAGGCATATGAAAGTACATGCGAGTCTTCCAACCGCGTTGTTTAAATGCGCCTTTTTTGATTGCTCCCGTTCGTTCAGAAACATGACGCAGTTGGAATGTCATGTATATCGAGAGCATAAAGATAAGAGGAGAGCACAGGTAACTGCAATCGAGTGTGTATCTTGTCATGTAGAATTTTGCAATGTTAGATGCAATGATTTATCCAGTTTAAACTCTCATTTGAAATCTCATATCGGAGAGGGCAGGGCCGTTTCTTGTCCATTTCGTCAGTGTGGGAGAACGTTTTCAGTCGTCTCTTCCTTTATTTCTATTTTTCCACGGTACACAAGTCTTGTACAGTATCCAGTCTTCTGGGCCATGTAACAGTAGGAACAGAGACGAGACTAACGGCAACCAATGAACAAGTTGAGGATGTTTCAGTGTTGGAGAGGGATTTGACTGACGACGTAACGTAAGTGATGATAACGAGGGAGACCAAGCAGCGGTGCTGCCAGAGAGAGCAGATGAATCCCTTTTCTTGAACAATTTGGCTTTCTTTTATTTAAAGTTGCAGGCAAAACTTTTACTGCCAGCATCAGTCATACAGTCTATTATTGAGGATTTTCAAGCAGTGCATGATATCAGTCAGTCTCATTTACTTCATAAGTTGGACGAAATGCTGGTATCATTGGATATCTCTGACCGTGAGAGAGAGAGGTTCTTAAATCCGAGGATTTGTTTCGGGCATGCAACACTGGTACCTTGAAAACTGATCAAAGACAAAAACGGTTTTTAAAAATCAGTTTAGATACATTGAGCCAGTCCCACCTTATCTTGGAAAGAATGATATGGGATCACAGAGTGGCTTTAGTGAAAACTTCAGTAAAGGCACCCATTTCTGCAGATTATGTACTAGAGCCCGACCGATATATCTATAATATATTAATATATATTATATAATAAACAAAAAAAAAAACGATGATTATTTATCTGTACTTGTCTGCTTGAACGTTGTAATTGCTATTTACTACAATTATCCAGTAGAGGGAGCTCTAATACAAGTGTGAACTGCAGCAGCTGACGCGCTACTTCTCTAATAAGACGTTTGTTACTCGTGCCTCATCCAATATTCTCCACTGCAAGACTTGTCTGCACAGATTCGGTTGCGGCAATAAAGGTCTGTAGATTTAGTGAAAGTTTTTAATTAAATGCGTTTATACGACCACTATGTTTATCAATCCTCATTATCAAACGAGCGAGCTAGCTAACATATTTGGTTATTATGCCTTATGTAATAATAACATGGATTGCATGTAAAATGCTTCAACAAAAGGGTATTTTCATGACAACTGCACCATAATATTACATCCCCTGGACATGTTTGGCATATTCAGGAAAATTCCAGAAATTGAATGAAAAATGTTTCATACCCAATAAAATTTAATGAAACATATTTTAAATTGTATCCAATGCCACAGCGTTCGTTATAGAAGAATTCGTGAATTATTTCTGTTTCGGGAATTCAGATTTATGAGATCGCTATTCGCCCAACGAACTGCGGAAGCGCATTCCGGTGCCCACGCGATCTATCAGGAGGACATGTACCGCTTGTAAATTGTCTCCAATTACACCAAGTTCGTTTTAGATGTACTGGCTAATTATATCTGTCTCGGGAATTTGGATTCATGAGATCGCTAATAGCATTATACTCTGTATTTAAAACGGGTGACGCACACAACTGCTGCCGATTACAGGTTAGTATTCTATCAATTATTTTGTTTAAATTGTATCCAATGCCACAGCGTTCATTATAGAAGAACTGGTTAATTATTTCTGTGTCGGGAATTCAGATTTATGAGATCGCTATTCGCCCAACGAACTGCGGAAGCGCATTCCGGTGCCCACGCGATCTATCTGGAGGACGTGTACCGCTTATAACGTGTTTCCAATTACACCAAGTTCGTTTTAGATATACTGGCTAATTATATCTGTCTCGGGAATTTGAATTCATGAGATCGCTAATAGCATTATACTCTGTATTTAAAACGGGTGACGCACACAACTGCTGCCGATTACAGGTTAGTATTCTATCAATTATTTTGTTTAAATTGTATCCAGTGCCACAGCGTTCTTATAGAAGAATGGTTGAATTATTTCTGTGTCGGGAATTCAGATTTATGAGATCGCTATTCGCCTAACGAACTGCGAAGCGCATTCCGGTGCCCACGCGATCTATCTGGAGGACGTGTACCGCTTTAACGTGTTCCAATTACACCAAGTTCGTTTTAGATATACTGGCTAATTATATCTGTCTCGGGAATTTGAATTTATGAGATCGCTAATAGTATTATACTTTGTATTTAAAACGGTGACGCACACAACTGCTGCCGATTACAGGTTAGTATTCTATCAATTATTTTGTTTAAATTGTATCCAGTGCCACAGCGTTCGTTATAGAAGAACTGGTTAATTATTTCTGTGTCGGGAATTCAGATTTATGAGATCGCTATTCGCCTAACGAACTGCGGAAGCGCATTCCGGTGCCCACGCGATCTATCTGGAGGACGTGTACCGCTTTAACTGTTTCCAATTACACCAAGTTCGTTTTAGATGTACTGGCTAATTATATCTGTCTGGGAATTTGGATTCATGAGATCGCTAATAGCATTATACTCTGTATTTAAAACGGGTGACGCACACAACTGCTGCCGATTACAGGTTAGTATTCTATCAATTATTTTGTTTAAATTGTATCCAGTGCCACAGCGTTCGTTATAGAAGAACTGGTGAATTATTTCTGTGTCGGGAATTCAGATTTATGAGATCGCTATTCGCCCAACGAACTGCGGAAGCGCATTCCGGTGCCCACGCGATCTATCTGGAGGACGTGTACCGCTTATAACGTGTTTCCAATTACACCAAGTTCGTTTTAGATATACTGGCTAATTATATCTGTCTCGGGAATTTGGATTTATGAGGTCGCTAATAGCATTATACTCTGTATTTAAAACGGGTGACGCACACAACTGCTGCCGATTACAGGTTAGTATTCTATCAATTATTTTGTTTAAATTGTATCCATGCCACAGCGTTCGTTATAGAAGAATTCGTGAATTATTTCTGTGTCGGGAATTCAGATTTATGAGATCGCTATTCGCCCAACGAACTGCGGAAGCGCATTCCGGTGCCCACGCGATCTATCTGGAGGACGTGTACCGCTTATAACGTGTTTCCAATTACACCAAGTTAGTTTTAGATGTACTGGCTAATTATATCTGTCTCGGGAATTTGAATTTATGAGATCGCTAATAGCATTATACTCCGTATTTAAAACGGGTGACGCACACAACTGCTGCCGATTACAGGTAAGTATTCTATCAATTATTTTTTTAAAATTGTATACAATGCCACAGCGTTCATTATAGAAAGAATTGTTAATTATTTCTGTGTCGGGAATTCAGATTTATGAGATCGCTATTCGCCAACGAACTGCGGAAGCGCATTCCGGTGCCCACGCGATCTATCTGGAGGACGTGTACCGCTTATAACGTGTTTCCAATTACACCAAGTTCGTTTTAGATATACTGGCTAATTATATCTGTCTCGGGAATTTGGATTTATGAGGTCGCTAATAGCATTATACTCCGTATTTAAAACGGGTGACGCACACAACTGCTGCCGATTACAGGTAAGTATTCTATCAATTATTTTGTTTAAATTGCATCCAGTGCCACAGCGTTCGTTATAGAAGAATTGCTGAATTATTTCTGTGTCGGGAATTCAGATTTATGAGATCGCTATTCGCCTAACGAACTGCGGAAGCGCATTCCGGTGCCCACGCAGGTGCTTCTTCGTTAACTGTGGAGCCCAATCGCCTCTTTTATTTGCCCCAGGCATTTAAAAGGCCTCATTATTCATTAAGCTAGCTGCATTCAAAATCCGTTTTAGAAAGACGCTATGTCTACGAACACACCGTTTTAAAAGGGTGACAGTGCTAGGCAGATGAATTTGTGCTAAGTCTGAAAATGCAGGCATCCCATTTCGTGGTGATTTCATTATGGCGTGTGCTATTTACAGCTGCTCTAGACGACCATAAAATAATCCTCCTCTTAAGTTTTTCGGTATCCGAGTCATTTTTACTATTTCCTTTAGCCTACTTAACCAAATAATTACTTGGCAGAAAGCGTAATCAGCTTGCTATATTTGGTAGTCCAGTAGTAGCCTGTGCTAAAACAGTTCGCAACTTCGGCTACCAAGCCATTTGACTAGCTAGCTAACCTTAACCGGCAAACATTCAATCTGTCAAACGTGTTTGGCGGCTTGTCAGTCGTGTACATTCCGTAAATGTCTACCTGGGCCATGCTTCACGCATGTGACAAAGCTACTATAATCCCGATTTTGGGATAAACACTTTTTCAGTTTCACGAAGCGAATTAAGAGTTTCAAGGTTCATTTGCTGAATATACAACACAAACACACACCAGAATTTAACGAAATTAACCATCTTGGCATTTATAAAGGAACATGTTTTTAGCATTTAAGAGACCGACAAGCTAGGCATTTAAGACAGTGGTTCTCAGAATCGGTTCTGGGGGCTCCTTGCGTATATTGGCTTTTCTCCATTGGTTTTGATGATTTACAAGAAAAAATAATAGCCTATAATAATTAGAAATTCAACGTAGGCTACATTATTTTTCTTCATGCACCAGGTGGAAAACTTGCCGTACAAAGTGCGTTGTCATATTTACACGCCTGCAGATCAGTTATTAAAATACTTGGTAGATTTGTTCATCACCGCTGAGTGTTAATTTTTGTTCGGTAGAAAGTGATTTGCGAACGATCGGTCACCTAGCGTCACCCAGCAAGTGAACACCACAAACGGCGATGGAGTAGCTAGTAGTAGCAGGCTCATTATCTGACTGGCGAAAACCTACGACGATAACTTGCTCGGTTAACAGATCTACCAGACAGTTATACGAAAATTTGCCTAGTCAAATCACCAGTAGCCTACACATCTCCGATTGATTGACCATCAGTGTAGTCAATGTTCTTCCCCTGTGGTTCATATTGCTAACGCGTGAGCTAACCACGGACAGCCTACCTAGCTCACTGGCAAGCTGATATGCTAGCTAAGCATATTCGTTTTGCTGAGAAACATAAATTGAAGATAACTGAACATAGCCTAATTGTATTTTTAATGTCATACATAACGTGATTACATGACACAGTACAGTCACGGATGGAAACTAAACTCCGTAAACATCTGATAATATATTTTAAAACATAACGGCAGACAGTCAGCTAGCCTCGTTCAGGTTGAGGGGCTTTTCCGCACCGGACTGTCAATCAAATTGTAAAAATCACAAGACCGCTTAACTCTATGGTTTTGGCTCCAAATCGAGAAAATGCATTGAGCTTCAAAACGTGTTTTAGAGACCCACGGAGAGTCAATGGGTGACGTCACAGTAGCTGTGTCCATATTTTTTACAGTCTCTGATCTTAACCCAATCTCTCCTGGTCAACACACTTTCCCCTTACGTCACATCCTTACTAGGGTAGTCTTCCAACTACTCTCGGGAAAGTAATACAGTGCCTCCTAGTGGTCAGAATACACTCAACCTGTAACATCTATTATTGAACACAACAAATTGCATGGTATGAAACGGGAATGAACTGTTTTTTCTTGATAAAATCATTGTTTTCATAGAACTTACGAGCAGAGATGTTTGCTTAACAACGGTGCGACTAGAACTAACAAACCAGAGTGTCTGCATAAGGCGGTCCAATTAGAACTACGAAGCAGAGTTTTGCTTGACAACGGTAAGATAATATGCCCAAACGCCCGCAGAAGAACATTTCACGTCCAGCTGATTAAATCTATAAAAATCAATAAATATAAAAGCAAACTCATTGTCATTGTTGGTACACGGCATGAAATTGATGTGAAATTACAGGAAATTCCTACAGTAATCTGCTGTTTTATTGATATACGGCACATTGCTTAAGACAGAACAGCATTGTGGGCGTTTTGCTCTTAACTGCATAACACCGTTTGAATTTTCAGTAATTAACTGGAAATTGCTATGGATATTGGGAAGCCGTTGGTTAGTAGTGGCGACAGAGAATTTGCTAACAAAGCAATGCCAAGTTTCGAGTGTCACACCTAATAGGCTACGCGAATTTAAAAGTAATTATATCACAATTTGTTCGTTTTTGATTTCCAACAGAATACGTTGATCTGTATTTCACATAAATTTTCTTGTTCTTTTCCAAGGCAACCCTGTACTTTGAGTATTTTTGTTGCAGCTGGCTAGAGTGTCGCCGGATTGTGCAGGTAGGCTACGTGCGTTTCGAATTCATCAAACTAGTTAGTATCATAACGGCCAATCATTCGCCAGCGATAGCTTAGTATGAAAGCATGTTTACATGTCAGTATTGTGGTCACCAATGCTTAACGAAGTATGCGTTTGTTAGGCATATGAAAGTACATGCGAGTCTTCCAACCGCGTTGTTTAAATGCGCCTTTTTGATTGCTCCCGTTCGTTCAGAAACATGACGCAGTTGGAATGTCATGTATATCGAGAGCATAAAGATAAGAGGAGAGCACAGGTAACTGCAATCGAGTGTGTATCTTGTCATGTAGAATTTTGCAATGTTAGATGCAATGATTTATCCAGTTTAAACTCTCATTTGAAATCTCATATCGGAGAGGGCAGGGCCGTTTCTTGTCCATTTCGTCAGTGTGGGAGAACGTTTTCAGTCGTCTCTTCCTTTATTTCTAATTTTTCCACAGTACACAAGTCTTGTACAGTATCCAGTCTTCTGGGCCATGTAACAGTAGGAACAGAGACGAGACTAACGGCAACCAATGAACAAGTTGAGGATGTTTCAGTGTTGGAGGGGGATTTGACTGACGACGTAACGTAAGTGATGATAACGAGGGAGACCAAGCAGCGGTGCTGCCAGAGAGAGCAGATGAATCCCTTTTCTTGAACAATTTGGCTTTCTTTTATTTAAAGTTGCAGGCAAAACTTTTACTGCCAGCATCAGTCATACAGTCTATTATTGAGGATTTTCAAGCAGTGCATGATATCAGTCAGTCTCATTTACTTCATAAGTTGGACGAAAAGCTGGTATCATTGGATATCTCTGACCGAGAGAGAGAGGTTCTTAAATCCAAGGATTTGTTTCGGGCATGCAACACAGGTACCTTGAAAACTGATCAAAGACAAAAAACGGTTTTTAAAAATCAGTTTAGATACATTGAGCCAGTCCCACCTTATCTTGGAAAGAATGATATGGGATCACAGAGTGGCTTTAGTGAAAACTTCAGTAAAGGCACCCATTTCTGCAGATTATGTACTAGAGCCCGACCGATATATCTATAATATATTAATATATATTATATAATAAACAAAAAAAAACGATGATTATTTATCTGTACTTGTCTGCTTGAACGTTGTAATTGCTATTTACTACAATTATCCAGTAGAGGAGCTCTAATACAAGTGTGAACTGCAGCAGCTGACGCTACTTCTCTAATAAGGCGTTTGTTACTCGTGCCTCATCAATATTCTCCACTGCAAGACTTGTCTGCACAGATTCGTTGCGGCAATAAAGGTATGTAGATTTAGTGAAAGTTTTTAATTAAATGCGTTTATACGACCACTATGTTTATCAATCCTCATTATCAAACGAGCGAGCTAGCTAACATATTTGGTTCACTTTAGCAAGCTAGCAAGCCTTTATGAACTGGAAGTGAGCACATAAGCAGCGTAGGATCTACATTTCCAGAGGACATCGCTGTATTCTCAAATAAATAACCAGCCAAAATAAAATGGTGATTGAATGTGTCACACATTTGTTTTTTTTTGTTGTTTTTATCTGAGATAATGATATTAGCTACTATATGATGTTTTGTAAATAGCCAAGGCGTGATTGCAGCGAGTGTCATCTTGTCACGCGTCATCGTAGCAAGCTAACCAGACAGTAAAAAGCAGATAAAACACTTCGAACATGAATCATTTTAAGCCATGTTATCTAGCTTTGTCGTGATAACATGAGAGAAGAGATTGCTGTTGGAGAACTGAATCAACCAATAGTTAGCGGGTAACCTGCCGAGCTCATACATATAAGAAAATACAATAAGAAAATATAATTAATTTAACTTACTGAGAAAATATAATAAGAAATAACGAGGCTGTGTCATAGCTAATGCGTTATTGCGGCGAGTGTGTCATCTAGTCACGCGTCAGAGCGCATTGTAGTTATTTTCACCGTCTAATTCTTATGGACAGGAAGCTCGTTTGATAGTCTTAGTAGGAATAAAATAAGAAAATATAATTAATGTACTGAGAATAGATACTAAGAAATAATAATAACAAATTAATAATAACAACAATAATAATAATAATAATCATAAAAATACATGTTTGAAACTGGAAAAGGGATTTTTACATTAATTTTTTAAGATGTTGGAAAAGAAAGGAGTAAAAGCAAGGTGTGGAGTTATTTTGATTTCACACACTTAAATATAGTGTTAATATGTATATTTAATTTAATATCATCTTTTACTTTTTTATCTAAAAAGTTTTGTGTGTTTATTTTAATTTTTTTGTTTGCTTATAAGTTAAATGTTCTTAAATATAGAAACTTTAATAAAATATAAGTTTTTCAAATTGGTTTGAAAATGTTGCACTTTTGACAAAATATCGGTCAAAACATCGGTGTCGGTGGGCTAGGACCCCCCAAAATCGGGATTGGCACCGGACCCAAAAATCTGGCATCGGTCGGGCTCTATTATGTACTGTTGGCCATGCTCAATTTTTGTCATCTCCCTTCACAACAGGTGAAAAGAAAACAATTGCATCATACAAAGACAGCGTGCAGCACAGCATGCAGCATAACGTAAGTACATCAAAACTGTCAATGGGAATTAAATTTGATTTGATTCCAAATTTATCAAATTAACCCACTTCCATGTGTGCCAACTTGGTCTGCCTCCTTGTCTGGGCCATGACTTATTTGAGGGTATCGTCGCATATGACTTCGCTCTATACCTAAGTCATTTTGTCACAAATCAGAAATTCTTCACGTATAGAGAACTGAATGGACAGCTTAATCACTTCAGGTACCTCGCGATGACGCCAGCAATAAGCCATGCAAAATGAATCCAGGAAGTGAGAAATTGAGTGGACATGCTGTCCAGAATTGGTGTTTCCTTAGACTTCTGCCTCTCTTGATTGGGGACAAAATTTAAAATCCAGTTGAAAATGAAGTTTGGCAATTTGTGTTGCTGCTAAGGCAAAAGTTGAAATTGTTTGTGCTCCTGCCATTGCAACTAGTCAGATGGCCTACTTGAAAGTCCTTATTGAGGAGTATTTGCCGAGTCGACAGTATTGTTTTCTAATCACCCTTAAGCGAAACATCATGTAACCCGTTAGAAAAATAGCAACGTTTTAAAAAGTCCTGTAGCTTTAAGAAAGGAGGCTCCCTACCTAACTGTTAGGAGGACTTGTTTTGCGTCTCTAATTAGTTTTATTGGCTGTAACAGGCAGTAATGTCTTAAGATCATTCTGGAAAATAGTTAGCCGCCCACTCCCAGGGACTTGGTTGAGACTGTTTGTCGCACAGCAAGAGGAGAAGCAGGGAGAAAGAAAAGAGCGATTAGAAGTAACAAATCATAATCGTTAATTTAAGCAGTAAACCTAAAGAAGTAGCTCCGTAAATGACCCACGGACCAAATATTTTCCAGATCGCACACTTCAATCTCTTTCCTTGGGATCTTGGTAAGTTAAATGTTAAATTTGCTAAAGTATCGTAACTGTAGCAAACACGTGTGCTATTGACTCTGTGTTTCCTTGAAAATAGCATTAGCCACACGTGGCGTTTAATATTTTCAGTTTGCACACTTCAGTTTCTTCCTTTGGGATTTCAGCGAGTTTAAATTTGAAATTTAGCTAAAATATCGCCATTGTAGCAGCAACACGTGTGTTATTAACTCCGTGTTTCCTTGAAAATAGCATTAGCCACCGTGGTATGTATAGCTATTGAGTTTCTCTCATATAAAGTTGAATGTTGCTATTTGAAAGCGTGAATCGCACTGTTATTGTATCATACGTGTATGAATGTGCTATGTAACATGTGTATGAATGTGCCATGTAATAACCTTGTGTTAATTTTAAGTAGGCTATAGCTCATTCAAGGTGGCTATTAGTTGAGCCTATGCACTTAAATGAAGTTAGCTAATGCAGTACTGTTAGAAACCATGCACTAGCGCTTAGCAAGTGCGCTACATTTGGGTATATGATGTAGCCATATCTTCTATTGTGCATGACAGTGCAAGAGGGTTAGTTCACATGCATTTAAATGATTTTACAATCAACTAATGATTTACTTGATTGTTAAAGGTTTATTGCCATGTATTTATATTGAGTTCATGGTTTAAAAAATTATTTGCTATAGTTACATCAGAATCAGAGAATCAGAATCGGGTTTATTGCCAAGTAGGTTTACACATACAAGGAATTTGTTTTGGTCAGGTGGTGCGTAACAGTGAACATAAAATAAGATAAATAGAGTAAGATGAACAATAGTGCAGTAAAAAACATAACAGACATAACATAACATAACATAACATAACATAAACATAGTGCAAAACAATAACAATAGTGCAAGGGGATAAAGTGGTTTTAAGTACAGGTGCTGTCTGTTGGTGTCCGTGGGGGTCAGGATAACAGTACAGTGACAGTGGCATCAGTGGGGTCCGGGCCTTGTTGATAAGGCCAGCTGCAGTCGGAAAAAACTGTTCTTATGACGTGAGGTTTTGGTTCTGATGGACCGCAGCCTCCTGCCGGAGGAGTGTTTGCAGAGTTTGTGTCCAGGGTGGGAGGGTCGGCCACAATCTTTCCTGCCCGCCTCAGGGCCCTGGAGGTGTGCAGGTCCTGGAGGGATGGCAGATTGCAGCCAATCACCCTCTCAGTGGCGCGAATGATACGCTGCAGTCTGCCCTTGTCCTTGGCAGTGGCAGCAGCGTACCAGATGGTGATGGAGGAGGTGAGGATGGACTCAATGATGGCAGTGTAGAAGTGCACCATCATTGTCATTGGCAGGTTGAACTTCTTCAGCTGCCTGGGAAGTACATCCTCTGCTGAGCCTTCTTGGTGAGGAGGTGATGTTCAGCTCCCACTTGAGGTCCTGGGTGATGATGGTGCCCAGGAAGCAGAAGGACTCCACAGTGTCGACTGGGAGTCATGCAGGGTGATGGGGCGGGTGGGGCTGCGTTCCTTCTGAAGTCCACTACCATCTCTACTGTCTTTAGGGCGTTGAGCTCCAGGTTGTTATGGCTGCACCAGGACACCAGATGTTCAATCTCTCTCCTGTAGGCAGACTCATCCCCACCAGAGATGAGATCAATGAGAGTGGTGTCGTCTGCAAACTTCAGGAGCTTGACTGACTGATGACTGGAGGTGCAGCTATTGGTATACAGGGAGAAGAGTAGAGGAGAAAGGACGCAGCCTTGAGGGCGGTGCTGATGGTCGGGAGTCGGAGCGTGTTTCCCCAGCTTCACGTGCTGCTTCCTGTCAGACAGGAAGTCGGTGATCCACCTGCAGGTGCAGTCAGGCACGTGCAGCTGGGAGAGCTTGTCCTGTAGTAGAGCCGGGATGATGGTATTGAAGGCGGAGCTGAAGTCCACAAACAGGATCCTGACATAGGTTCCTGCAGTGTCCAGGTGCTGGAGGATGAAGTGGAGGGCCATGTTTACAGCATCGTCCACAGACCTGTTGGCTCTGTATGCGAACTGCAGGGGTCCAGGAGTGGGTCCGTGATGGTTTTGAGGTGGGACAGTACAAGGCGCTCAAAGACTTCATTACCACAGAGGTCAGGGCGACGGGTCTGTAGTCATTGAGTCCTGCGGTCCTTGTTTTTTGTGGACGGGGATAATGGTAGAGGTCTTGAAGCAGGCTGGTCGTGGCATGTCTCCAGTGAGGTGTTAAAAATGTCTGTGAACACCGGAGACAGCTGATAGGCACAGTGCTTCAGGGTGGAGGAGAGACAGAGTCTGGTCCAGCTGCTTTGCGGGGTTCTGTCTCTTGAATAGTCTGTTAACGTCCCTCTCCAGGAGGGAGAGAGTCGTCATTGTGATAGGGGAGGGGAGGGGCCTCTGAGGTAGGTGATTGTGAGAGGCCGGGCTCCTGCTGAGATGGGGAGGAGGAGCTGGTGGTCTGGAGCTGGTGAATGGGTTCACGGGGATGGTGTCAGGACTGTCCCATTGTCTTTCAAATCGGCAGTAAAACTCATTCAGGTCGTTGGCCAGGCGCAAGTCATTAGTGGAGTGGGGGCTTTCGGTTTGTAGTTGGTGATCTGTCTGAGGCCCTTCCAGACAGAGGCCGAGTTGTTTTCTGAGAACTGCTGTTGGAGTTTCTCAGAGTACAGTCGTTTAGCATCTCTCACCGCCTTGCTAAACCTGTATTTAGACTCTTTAAACCGGTCCTTGTCCCCACTCCTAAATGCTTCCTCCTTTGCCAGCCTTAGCTGTCTGAGTTTAGCTGTAAACCAGGGTTTATCGTTGTTGTAGATAACCCTGGTGCGTGATGTACACAGCTGTCCTCACAGAAGCTGATGTATGATGTCACAGCCTCTGTGTACTCATCCAGACTGATGGTAGCAGTCCTGAAAACATCCCAGTCAGTGCAGTCCAAGCACGTGCGAAGATCCTCCATAGCTTCACTGGTCCACTTCTTAGATGTCCTCACAACAGGTTTGCAGAGTTTTAATTTCTGCCTGTATGCACGAATCAGGTGGACTATGATGTGGTCAGAGTGTCCCAGTGCAGCGCGGGGACGCGTGATAGGCACGGTTGATTGTACTGTAGCAGTGATCTAAAGTGTTCTCCTCTCTGGTCGGGCATTTAATCAACTGGTGGTATTTAGGCAGTTCGTGGCTGAGATTCCCTTTGTTAAAGTCGCCGAGGCGATAACGAAAGAGTCCGGGTTTGTCCGCTCCACACACAGTATCTGGTGGCGCGTACGCTGTGCCTCCTGCACGAGGGCTTGCGGTGGAATGTAAACACCGACCAGAATGAATGAAAGCGAACTTCGCGGGGAGTAGAAGGGTTTGCAGTTGATGAAAAAGTTTCCAGAACAGGAGAACAGTGCTGCATAATCACTGTAACATCTTTACACCAGCCACTGTTTGTATAAAAACAAATACCTCCACCTTTCATTTTGCCGGAGCGCTCTGTGTCGCGATCCGCTCTGAATAGCTGAAAGCCTGCCAGCTGCAGCGCAGAGTCAGTGTCGATCCACACAGCCAAGTTTCCGTGAAGCACAAAACGGAAGATGTTGAAAAGTCTCTGTTTTATCCACCAGTAGCTGGAGTTCGTCAGTTTATTGCACAGCGATCGCACGTTAGATAGAAATATTCCCGGTAGCGAGTGCGTAGACCGCGTCTGCGGAGGCGCGAGCGCACGGCCGTTTCCCTCTCCTCCGGCGTTTCACTGCGTGAACAAGGGTGGCGTACCTTTGACAAAAGTGACCAGTAATTCCGCAGATGTGATGAGAATGTTCGGAAATAAATCCACAGGAGTTGTTACCTGATATTCATGAGCTCTTCCCTGGTGAAAGAGTTCGGATGCTATCGCAAAACACTGAATTTACAAACAAAACAAGGCAAAACAATGCGCACCAACACACGAGGCAGCCATCCGGCGCCATCTTGATCGACTATATGGAAAATACCTTGCTCATAATTCATGATTAATGGTTAAAGTGATAGAATATTTGATAAAATGAAACTGTACAGTTGAACATTTATAAAGTGTACTATTTGGTTTATTAGTAACACTTTTACACTTTTGAGGTTACAATGATGCCTTAAAGAAAAAAACTAAGATTGAGAAAAGTATTCAGTTGTTATAATAGCCTGTTGTCATACAGGCTGGGTTTTGGATACCTGAGAAGAAACCTGTGAACCTAGGATTCTCTCCCTGACGAGGGAGATGGCGAGCCGACCAGCTTGATCAACTTGATTCATCTTCATCCATTGAGGAAGAACCCCTGATACCCCTTGTTTCTCCCAACCCCACTCTGGTGTGGTAGGATTGTGATTGAAAATTACACAATTTTATTTGATACTTTATTTTTGTAAAAGGGTACACCCAACCAACAATACTGACTTGAACTAACTAAATTGAACTTGACCAATTGAACTGAACCAGACTGAACAGAAGACATTCAGAACTGAATGGACAGTGAATACAGTTACAACACTCAGGACATTGATATGAAGACAAATGAATGTGTTTGAATGTGATAAGCTTTACATATTGTCGTTACGTTTTCTTTAATACAGTTCTAACCATTTTGCACTTACTTTCTGGCTCCGGTTGTTCATTGTGTCCATCCTTCATTCATAACCTCTCCTTACGAACCTAGCTTTAACCTGAAAATATTTACCTACTGCTAAGTGACCCTTTAGGTGGGTTACAGTCATCATATACGTGACTATCCTGAACTGATACTTTGCTTTGGGCCTCTTATTCGCTCTTGGACCCTTAGGTTTGAGAGTAAACACACTTTTTAACAGTGTGCTCGCAAATTACACAACTTCAAGAATTTGTGATCTGTTGATTATTTAGGCCTCCAGCTACGTAGCTCTGTGGCTGTACACAATGTCACCGTTAAAGGCACAAGCTACAAAAAAAGCCACGTGTGTTGTCTTTGAGAAGAATGATGAGGACTAGTCTTTGGCAAGATAGAACTGATTCTTGTTTGCAACAGTTGTGTTTACTTTGTCACAGAGAAATGCCAGTCTGATTTCCTTTTTGATCAGGGATTTACTGCCTAAAGATGGGCTCAGAGAACCCCATTTCAAATTATTTCTGCCTCGAACATGCAAGCCTGCTTGACTATTACCCTTTGCCTGTGTACAACATGTTTGGTCTGTCTCTAATAGCCCTTCGCCACTCCTTTCCTTCAGAATGTCTGATATAAGTGAGAGCATCAAGGACGCAGTCATTTCTGTCCTGCCAAGTGTGCCAGAAGAAAGCGATCTTACACCAGGGAGTGGAAAGCAAAGATGACTTGCAGTACATAAGAGAACAGGAAATTGCAGAGGTTATTCGACCAATTCAGTGCAGAAAACTTTTAAATGCATGGAAATGAGCAGGTACTGTATATTTACTACTTCACTACCAAATTAAAGAGTGTATTAAAAGCTTATTGTTTTATCTAATTAATTATGGCATAATTTTAGTCAATATTCATAATGATAGATTTTTGTTTTCATTGCCAGATGCCATAAGTTGTGCTACCCCCTACTCCAGTCCCCAGAAGGCAGTTCATCACTGTCAAGCTCCTTGAGATCCAGTAGCCCTTCACCATCACATTCCATTCCATTCCATAACTTGGCGTCATTTTGATGTCAATACTTTTGAAGTAACTTGGCATTTTTGTTGTAAACGTGTTTATGAGATATCATTTCTTTTTGCAAAGAGTTTTATTATGAGAGTGAGAAATGCGAAGTGACCCTGTAAACGTTTGTGGATTATGGCTATCCTTGTGTGAATTTGTACAGTCTGATGAGCGTGTACTGTTTAGCAGTTTCGGTTTGCTATCTATGTAAAACAGTGGCTGTGACAAAGGTGCGGTGGCGTATAAGTGTAAAGCGTATCAGAGATGCATGTGAAATATGGCCAGTGTATGTACTCACGTCCATCCAACTGACAAAAGAATCAGCAAGCCCGTAGAATTATAACTCTCTAGTCGCAACTTTGTAGCCTTCTGTCCTGCTCCGTTGTCTGTTATTTCGTGGAGATGCACTTTTAGTGTTTGTAAGGTTTATAAGGCATTTTGATAGGCTTATCTGCAGGTAGGAATCCTCTTCGCTGTTTTGCTAAACTAGAACCGGAAAACATGATAGTGGAGAATAGGAGCAGACGCATATGTCCCAGCAGGTTTTTCATATGAGAAAATAACAACAGTGTGAGAGAAATTAGGGTGAAATTATTAAATTTCGGAGTTGAAACAATATGTTTTTAGCAGAATGGGCATGTAGGTGAAAGTTGACATATCACGGGTAGAAGTAAATGGAGTGACCATGAGCGAGCTTATATTCCTTATCGAGCGGTATATATAACAGTCGCTATAAAGTGCCAGCTGTTAAAGTGGGGGTTAAGTAACACGTGAAATCTATTGCACTGCTATGTTTTTCATGTTCAGTACTAGTACTGAATCATGTTTTTAAATGTAATATTTTAATGGGTAGTTGCAGAACGTACATACATAGTAATTGTTTGTATGTGGCTGGATAGAGAACAGGCGAGGTAACATGATGTAGAAATGTGGCGTTTGCTGATAAGAAGGTTTTGTACAGTAGCCAAGTGAAGAAATGTAGTTAGTAGAAATGGCACAGCTGTGAACTGGTGTAACCTTTTGATAAAAGTATTACATTTGCCATCATGAAATGCATATGGGTGGCCATGAGTGAGTTTTGGTAAAGAAAATATAAGCGTAAGAGAGCGTTAGTGTAAAGAGAAATTATCTGCCTGAGACGAGGCGGGATTCAATCGTTCAACCGGAGGTTTACCAGTCTGTCACTTTGTTAGGGCAGCACCATGACATAGATATGCAATGCGTGAAATATCATTAGCAAACCTGTCCGTGGTTTTAAAGAAAGAACACAGGCGAGTTAGCACAGAAGAGCTCCCGTTGAATCCATATGGCTTTGCAATATTGTGCGGTTAACAATTGAGCGTGCAGATGGTACGTCATAATACAGTTTGAGACGGCGGTAGATATGGTGCAAAAGCAATAATTGAGAAGTAGTAGACAATTATTAGTGAGGGTAAAAGCAGGTTAAAGAAACACATTCCTAGCTGGGCTTGAACTTCCAACCCTGTGTTCCCAAACCTGTAACCTTACCCACTAGGCCACAGGCGGGCTAGCTGTTTGTACTCAAAATGTTTCAGAGTAAAGGTATGGGTATTTTGCGTGTGTATGCAAGTTTTCATAGGGTCGTGTAGGTGAAGATTTGGCGGGTGTCTGTAAAATGTCAATGGGAAGACATGTTATTAGTGGGATAGGCGGCAGGAAAAATAAGAATGAGAAGATGAAGAAGAAGAAGGAGAAAACGTAAAATCCCCTTAGTTTGGGGCTTTATTGTGTGGACATGTGAAGGTGTTTATGACATCTGTCTGTTGAAATGGGGTCAGAATGTACAGAATTTAATGTTTTTAATGGCTGAGTGTCTGTGGCTGTTGTGGTTATTTCTGTGGGAACCCTGAAAAGTGCCAAACTCTCGGTGCTGTATAGGTATGGGGCATGCCTCCACCAAGGCGTAACTTGGTGGGATGGCATACCTACCATCCCAATACCTGTCAATTTTGTTTTCTTTTTGTGATGGTCATAATTTAGAAGCAGAAACAAATTTTGCTCAGAGGGTATACTCATTTGCAACATGGCTTTTTATAATGTTGGTTAAAAAACATGCTTTCCTGTTTAGCATTGCAGTATTGCAGTGTTGCTGAAACACTACATAATATCTTTTTATTTGTAAAGCGATAAAGCTGGATTTCCATTTTCAGAGAGGTGTACTCCTTCATGATGTGCACTGTAACATTGCTGTGTCCCAAGCATGGTGCCCTAAAATTGGGGGATTGTGTATAAAAGGGCTGTAATTCATACACTGTTCACCTGATATGCATGTAAATACTTTTTTATTACAAATCTCAAATTGTGGAGTACAGAGGCAAATCAATAAATGATGGGTCTTTGTCCCAAACATTATGGAGGGCACTGTATCCTAATAATATTTAAATGCGTTTAATTTCATATTGTTTGTTCTCTGCAGGTTTCTGCCTCTGCTGCTGACGTTGAGAGGTCCTTAACTTTGCCTGACAGTCCTCGATTGATTGTTCTCGGTATGCATGTGTATGTTTAATTAAACTTTTCCTTGACCATGTGGCCACACCACAGGCCTTCCCTGTCCTCACTGCTATGCTATGTGTCAACCCCATCCCAACCTGTTCTCTCCCCTACAGAACTCGCCTCCGCAGGCAGGGACCCGTGGCGACGGAACCTCTCCAAACCGCTATCCCTCACTGACCCCCTGTGCGACTTCACGGTCGCAGGAGGGCTATGGAACTGCCAGTCTGCTCGCGGAAGGCTGACTTCATTTCAGCCTACGCGTCCCTCTTCTCCCTACATTTCCTTGCCCTCACTGAGACCTGGATCACACCAGGCAACACTGCAACCCCTGCAGCCCTCTCCTCCTCCTTCTCCTTCTCTCACGCCCTCCGCCCGTCTGGCCGTGGTGGGGGCACAGGTTTGCTGATCTCTCCCTCTTGGAAATTCTCTGTTCTCCCCTTTCTCACCTCTCCATCTCTACCTTTGAATACCACTCTGTCTCAATCACCTATCCTGTTAACTTGTACATTGTTGTTATCTATCGCCCTCCAGGGCCCCTGGAAGCTTCCTCGATGAGCTCAACACCCTGCTCAGCTCCTTCCCAGAGAATGGTGTAGAGGGAGTCAAACTGGGACCCAGAAAAGGCTGGCATTTGAACGGGCCTGCAGGCTGGGACTCATCCTGTACTTCAAAGAACCCAGAGCCGTGTGATAAAACAATAAGTTACTTGGACTTCCTCGGGATAAGCAGGCCATTTGGCTCTCTGGAATGTTGCCATCTGGACACATCTAAGATAAGGGAACTAGTCTCTTTGTCTATGGTTGTGGGGGTATGTGTGTTCGGGCCATTAAGGGTAAAAAGATCATCAGGCCTCTGGACAAATGGTGGGGCAACTACGCTTGACAGTTCCACAGTGCCGTTATGTGGGCCCCTCTATCATTACACTTTTTATTTATTTTCTGGATCTGGACTCTAAACCATCTGTTTATCATATTTACAAACCCGGAAAACCTTACAAACCATGCACGTGTTTTCATTATATTACTGTATTATGCCTTATGTAATAATAACATGGATTGCATGTAAAATGCTTCAACAAAAGGGTATTTTCATGACAACTGCACCATAATATTACATCCCCTGGACTGTTTGGCATATTCAGGAAAATTCCAGAAATTGAATGAAAAATGTTTCATACCCAATAAATTTAATAAAACATATTTTAAATTGTTCCAATGCCACAGGGGTTCGTTATAGAAGAACTTAACGTATGAGATTATTCTGTGTAGGGAATTCAGATTTATGAGATCGCTATTAGCCTAACTGAACTGCGGAAGCGCATTCCGGTGCCACGCGATCTATCAGGAGGAATGTACCGACTTGTAAATTGTCTCCAATTACCCCCAAGTTCGTTTAGATGTACTGGCTAATTATATCTGTCTCGGAATTTGGATTTATGAGGTCGCTAATAGCTTATACTCTGTATTTAAAACGGGTGACGCACCACAACTGCTGCCGATTACAGGGTTTGTATTCTATCAATTATTTTGTTTAAAAAGGGACCAGTGCCACGCGTTCTTATAGAAGAACTTGGTTTAAATTTTTCTGTTGTCGGGAATTCCGATTTATGAGATCGCTATTCGCCAACGAACTGCGGAAGCGCATTCGGTGCCCACGCGATCTCATCTGGAGGACGGGACCCCTTATACGTGTTTCCAATTACACCAAGTTCGTTTTAGATCTGGCTAATTATATCTGTCTCGGGAATTTGGAATTATGAGACGCTAATAGCATATACTCGTATTTAAAACGGGTGCGCAACAACTGCTCCGATTACAGGTAGTTTCTATCAATTATTTTGTTTAAATTGTTTCCCGGCCACGGTTCGTTATAAAAATTGTGAAATTTCGTGTGGGGAATCAGATTATGAGATCCCCATTGCCCAAACGAAAGCGGAGGCATTCCGGTGCCACGCGATCTATTTTGGGGATGTACCCCTTATAAGTGTTTCCAATTCCCAAGTTTTTTTAGATTCTGGCAATTATATCTGTCTCGGGGAAATTTTAAATTATGGATCGCAAAAGATTTATACCTGTATTTAAACGGGTGACGCACACAAATGGGGGT
>NW_026986263.1:0-6168 GCF_018555375.3 Anguilla rostrata
AAATCATTAGTTGATTGTAAAATCATTTAAATGCATGTGAACTAACCCTCTTGCACTGTCATGCACAATA
This sequence comes from Anguilla rostrata, assembly GCF_018555375.3. Taxonomy (NCBI): domain Eukaryota; kingdom Metazoa; phylum Chordata; class Actinopteri; order Anguilliformes; family Anguillidae; genus Anguilla; species Anguilla rostrata. The sequence goes on from NW_026986263.1 coordinate 71, forward strand.
GAAGATATGGCTACATCATATACCCAAATGTAGCGCACTTGCTAAGCGCTAGTGCATGGTTTCTAACAGTACTGCATTAGCTAACTTCATTTAAGTGCATAGGCTCAACTAATAGCCACCTTGAATGAGCTATAGCCTACTTAAAATTAACACAAGGTTATTACATGGCACATTCATACACATGTTACATAGCACATTCATACACGTATGATACAATAACAGTGCGATTCACGCTTTCAAATAGCAACATTCAACTTTATATGAGAGAAACTCAATAGCTATACATACCACGTGTGGCTAATGCTATTTTCAAGGAAACACGGAGTTAATAACACACGTGTTGCTGCTACAATGGCGATATTTTAGCTAAATTTCAAATTTAAACTCGCTGAAATCCCAAAGGAAGAAACTGAAGTGTGCAAACTGAAAAATATTAAACGCCACGTGTGGCTAATGCTATTTTCAAGGAAACACAGAGTCAATAGCACACGTGTTGCTGCTACAGTTACGATACTTTAGCAAATTTAACATTTAACTTACCAAGATCCCAAGGAAAGAGATTGAAGTGTGCGATCTGGAAAATATTTGGTCCGTGGGTCATTTACGGAGCTACTCTTTAGGTTTACTGCTTAAATTAACGATTATGATTTGTTACTTCTAATCGTCTTTTTCTTTCTCCCGTTCTCCCCTCTTGCTGTGCGACAAACAGTCTCAACCAAGTCCCTGGGAGTGGGCGGGGCTAACTATTTTCCAGAATGATCTTAAGACATTACTGCCTGTTACAGCCAATAAAACTAATTAGAGACGCAAAACAAGTCCTCCTAACAGTTAGGTAGGGAGCCTCCCTTTTCTTAAAGCTACAGGACTCTTTTAAAACGTTGCTATTTTTCTAACGGGTTACATGATGTTTCGGCTTAAGTGGGTGATTAGGAAAACAATACTGTCGACTCGGCAAATACTCCTCAATAAGGACTTTCAAGTAGGCCATCTGACTAGTTGCAATGGCAGGAGCACAAACAATTTCAACTTTTTGCCTTAGCAGCAACACAAATTGCCAAACTTCATTTTCAACTGGATTTTAAATTTTGTCCCCAATCAAGAGAGGCAGAAGTCTAAGGAAACACCAATTCTGGACAGCATGTCCACTCAATTTCTCACTTCCTGGATTCATTTGCATGGCTTATTGCTGGCGTCATCGCCGAGGTACCTGAAGTGATTAAGCTGTCCATTCAGTTCTCTATACGTGAAGAATTTCTGATTTGTGACAAAATGACTTAGGTATAGAGCGAAGTCATATGCGACGATACCCTCAAATAAGTCATGGCCCAGACAAGGAGGCAGACCAAGTTGGCACACATGGAAGTGGGTTAATTTGATAAATTTGGAATCAAATCAAATTTAATTCCCATTGACAGTTTTGATGTACTTACGTTATGCTGCATGCTGTGCTGCACGCTGTCTTTGTATGATGCAATTGTTTTCTTTTCACCTGTTGTGAAGGGAGATGACAAAAATTGAGCATGGCCAACAGTACATAATAGAGCCCGACCGATGCCAGATTTTTGGGTCCGGTGCCAATCCCGATTTTGGGGAGTCCTAGCCCACCGATTACCGATGTTTTGACCGATATTTTGTCAAAAAGTGCAACATTTTCAAACCAATTTGAAAAACTTATATTTTATTAAAGTTTCTATATTTAAGAACATTTAACTTATAAGCAAACAAAAAAAATTAAAATAAACACACAAAACTTTTTAGATAAAAAAAGTAAAAGATGATATTAAATTAAATATACATATTAACACTATATTTAAGTGTGTGAAATCAAAATAACTCCACACCTTGCTTTTACTCCTTTCTTTTCCAACATCTATAAAAAAATTAATGTAAAAAATCCCTTTTCCAGTTTCAAACATGTATTTTTATGATTATTATTATTATTATTGTTGTTATTATTAATTTGTTATTATTATTTCTTAGTATCTATTCTCAGTACATTAATTATATTTCTTATTTTATTCCTACTAAGACTATCAAACGAGCTTCCCTGTCCATAAGAATTAGACGGTGAAAATAACTACAATGCGCTCTGACGCGTGACTAGATGACACACTCGCTCGCAATAACGCATTAGCTATGACACAGCCTCGTTATTTCTTATTATATTTTCTCAGTAAGTTAAATTAATTATATTTTCTTATTGTATTTTCTTATATGTATGAGCTTTCGTGCAGGTTACCCGCGCTAACTATTGGTTGATTCAGTTCTCCAACAGCAATCCTTCTCTCATGTTATCACGACAAAGCTAGATAACATGGCTTAAAATGATTCATGTTCGAAGTGTTTTATCTGCTTTTTTACTGTCTGGTTAGCTTGCTACGATGACGCGTGACAAGATGACACTCGCTTGCAATCACGCCTTGGCTATTTACAAAACATCATATAGTAGCTAATATCATTATCTCAGATAAAAAACAACAAAAAACAAAACAAATGTGTGACACATTCAATCACCATTTTATTTTGGCTGGTTATTTATTTGAGAATACAGCGATGTCCTCTGGAAATGTAGATCCTACGCTGCTTATGTGCTCACTTCCAGTTCATAAAGGCTTGCTAGCTTGCTAAAGTGAACCAAATATGTTAGCTAGCTCGCTCGTTTGATAATGAGGATTGATAAACATAGTGGTCGTATAAACGCATTTAATTAAAAACTTTCACTAAATCTACATACCTTTATTGCCGCAACCGAATCTGTGCAGACAAGTCTTGCAGTGGAGAATATTGGATGAGGCACGAGTAACAAACGTCTTATTAGAGAAGTAGCGCGTCAGCTGCTGCAGTTCACACTTGTATTAGAGCTCCCTCTACTGGATAATTGTAGTAAATAGCAATTACAACGTTCAAGCAGACAAGTACAGATAAATAATCATCGTTTTTTTTTTGTTTATTATATAATATATATTAATATATTATAGATATATCGGTCGGGCTCTAGTACATAATCTGCAGAAATGGGTGCCTTTACTGAAGTTTTCACTAAAGCCACTCTGTGATCCCATATCATTCTTTCCAAGATAAGGTGGGACTGGCTCAATGTATCTAAACTGATTTTTAAAAACCGTTTTTTGTCTTTGATCAGTTTTCAAGGTACCAGTGTTGCATGCCCGAAACAAATCCTCGGATTTAAGAACCTCTCTCTCTCACGGTCAGAGATATCCAATGATACCAGCTTTTCGTCCAACTTATGAAGTAAATGAGACTGACTGATATCATGCACTGCTTGAAAATCCTCAATAATAGACTGTATGACTGATGCTGGCAGTAAAAGTTTTGCCTGCAACTTTAAATAAAAGAAAGCCAAATTGTTCAAGAAAAGGGATTCATCTGCTCTCTCTGGCAGCACCGCTGCTTGGTCTCCCTCGTTATCATCACTTACGTTACGTCGTCAGTCAAATCCCTCTCCAACACTGAAACATCCTCAACTTGTTCATTGGTTGCCGTTAGTCTCGTCTCTGTTCCTACTGTTACATGGCCCAGAAGACTGGATACTGTACAAGACTTGTGTACTGTGGAAAAATTAGAAATAAAGGAAGAGACGACTGAAAACGTTCTCCCACACTGACGAAATGGACAAGAAACGGCCCTGCCCTCTCCGATATGAGATTTCAAATGAGAGTTTAAACTGGATAAATCATTGCATCTAACATTGCAAAATTCTACATGACAAGATACACACTCGATTGCAGTTACCTGTGCTCTCCTCTTATCTTTATGCTCTCGATATACATGACATTCCAACTGCGTCATGTTTCTGAACGAACGGGAGCAATCAAAAAAGGCGCATTTAAACAACGCGGTTGGAAGACTCGCATGTACTTTCATATGCCTAACAAACGCATACTTCGTTAAGCATTGGTGACCACAATACTGACATGTAAACATGCTTTCATACTAAGCTATCGCTGGCGAATGATTGGCCGTTATGATACTAACTAGTTTGATGAATTCGAAACGCACGTAGCCTACCTGCACAATCCGGCGACACTCTAGCCAGCTGCAACAAAAAATACTCAAAGTACAGGGTTGCCTTGGAAAAGAACAAGAAAATTTATGTGAAATACAGATCAACGTATTCTGTTGGAAATCAAAAACGAACAAATTGTGATATAATTACTTTTAAATTCGCGTAGCCTATTAGGTGTGACACTCGAAACTTGGCATTGCTTTGTTAGCAAATTCTCTGTCGCCACTACTAACCAACGGCTTCCCAATATCCATAGCAATTTCCAGTTAATTACTGAAAATTCAAACGGTGTTATGCAGTTAAGAGCAAAACGCCCACAATGCTGTTCTGTCTTAAGCAATGTGCCGTATATCAATAAAACAGCAGATTACTGTAGGAATTTCCCTGTAATTTCACATCAATTTCATGCCGTGTACCAACAATGACAATGAGTTTGCTTTTATATTTATTGATTTTTATAGATTTAATCAGCTGGACGTGAAATGTTCTTCTGCGGGCGTTTGGGCATATTATCTTACCGTTGTCAAGCAAAACTCTGCTTCGTAGTTCTAATTGGACCGTCCTTATGCAGACACTCTGGTTTGTAGTTCTAGTCGCACCGTTGTTAAGCAAACATCTCTGGTCGTAAGTTCTATGAAAACAATGATTTTATCAAGAAAAAATGTTCATTCCCGTTTCATACCATGCAATTTGTTGTGTTCAATAATAGATGTTACAGGTTGAGTGTATTCTGACCACTAGGAGGCACTGTATTACTTTCCCGAGAGTAGTTGGAAGACTACCCTAGTAAGGATGTGACGTAAGGGGAAAGTGTGTTGACCAGGAGAGATTGGGTTAAGATCAGAGACTGTAAAAAATATGGACACAGCTACTGTGACGTCACCCATTGACTCTCCGTGGGTCTCTAAAACACGTTTTGAAGCTCAATGGCGGGCGCGGCCATTTTCTCGATTTGGAGCCAAAACCATAGAGTTAAGCGGTCTTGTGATTTTTACAATTTGATTGACAGTCCGGTGCGGAAAAGCCCCTCAACCTGAACGAGGCTAGCTGACTGTCTGCCGTTATGTTTTAAAATATATTATCAGATGTTTACGGAGTTTAGTTTCCATCCGTGACTGTACTGTGTCATGTAATCACGTTATGTATGACATTAAAAATACAATTAGGCTATGTTCAGTTATCTTCAATTTATGTTTCTCAGCAAAACGAATATGCTTAGCTAGCATATCAGCTTGCCAGTGAGCTAGGTAGGCTGTCCGTGGTTAGCTCACGCGTTAGCAATATGAACCACAGGGGAAGAACATTGACTACACTGATGGTCAATCAATCGGAGATGTGTAGGCTACTGGTGATTTGACTAGGCAAATTTTCGTATAACTGTCTGGTAGATCTGTTAACCGAGCAAGTTATCGTCGTAGGTTTTCGCCAGTCAGATAATGAGCCTGCTACTACTAGCTACTCCATCGCCGTTTGTGGTGTTCACTTGCTGGGTGACGCTAGGTGACCGATCGTTCGCAAATCACTTTCTACCGAACAAAAATTAACACTCAGCGGTGATGAACAAATCTACCAAGTATTTTAATAACTGATCTGCAGGCGTGTAAATATGACAACGCACTTTGTACGGCAAGTTTTCCACCTGGTGCATGAAGAAAAATAATGTAGCCTACGTTGAATTTCTAATTATTATTAGGCTATTATTTTTTTCTTGTAAATCATCAAAACCAATGGAGAAAAGCCAATATACGCAAGGAGCCCCCAGAACCGATTCTGAGAACCACTGTCTTAAATGCCTAGCTTGTCGGTCTCTTAAATGCTAAAAACATGTTCCTTTATAAATGCCAAGATGGTTAATTTCGTTAAATTCTGTGTGTGTGTGTTGTATATTCAGCAAATGAACCTTGAAACTCTTAATTCGCTTCGTGAAACTGAAAAAGTGTTTATCCCAAAATCGGGATTATAGTAGCTTTGTCACATGCGTGAAGCATGGCCCAGGTAGACATTTACGGAATGTACACGACTGACAAGCCGCCAAACACGTTTGACAGATTGAATGTTTGCCGTTAAGGTT
>NW_026986264.1:0-6068 GCF_018555375.3 Anguilla rostrata
AACCAAATAATTACTTGGCAGAAAGCGTAATCAGCTTGCTATATTTGGTAGTCCAGTAGTAGCCTGTGCTAAAACAGTTCGCAACTTCGGCTACCAAGCCATTTGACTAGCTAGCTAACCTTAACCGGCAAACATTCAATCTGTCAAACGTGTTTGGCGGCTTGTCAGTCGTGTACATTCCGTAAATGTCTACCTGGGCCATGCTTCACGCATGTGACAAAGCTACTATAATCCCGATTTTGGGATAAACACTTTTTTCAGTTTCACGAAGCGAAATAAGAGTTTCAAGGTTCATTTGCTGAATATACAACACACGATGAAATCACACACACAGAATTTAACGAAATTAACCATCTTGGCATTTAGAAAGGAACATGTTTTTAGCATTTAAGAGACCGACAAGCTAGGCATTTAAGACAGTGGTTCTCAGAATCGGTTCTGGGGGCTCCTTGCGTATATTGGCTTTTCTCCATTGGTTTTGATGATTTACAAGAAAAAAATAATAGCCTAATAATAATTAGAAATTCAACGTAGGCTACATTATTTTTCTTCATGCACCAGGTGGAAAACTTGCCGTACAAAGTGCGTTGTCATATTTACACGCCTGCAGATCAGTTATTAAAATACTTGGTAGATTTGTTCATCACCGCTGAGTGTTAATTTTTGTTCGGTAGAAAGTGATTTGCGAACGATCGGTCACCTAGCGTCACCCAGCAAGTGAACACCACAAACGGCGATGGAGTAGCTAGTAGTAGCAGGCTCATTATCTGACTGGCGAAAACCTACGACGATAACTTGCTCGGTTAACAGATCTACCAGACAGTTATACGAAAATTTGCCTAGTCAAATCACCAGTAGCCTACACATCTCCGATTGATTGACCATCAGTGTAGTCAATGTTCTTCCCCTGTGGTTCATATTGCTAACGCGTGAGCTAACCACGGACAGCCTACCTAGCTCACTGGCAAGCTGATATGCTAGCTAAGCATATTCGTTTTGCTGAGAAACATAAATTGAAGATAACTGAACATAGCCTAATTGTATTTTTAATGTCATACATAACGTGATTACATGACACAGTACAGTCACGGATGGAAACTAAACTCCGTAAACATCTGATAATATATTTTAAAACATAACGGCAGACAGTCAGCTAGCCTCGTTCAGGTTGAGGGGCTTTTCCGCACCGGACTGTCAATCAAATTGTAAAAATCACAAGACCGCTTAACTCTATGGTTTTGGCTCCAAATCGAGAAAATGGCCGCGCCCGCCATTGAGCTTCAAAACGTGTTTTAGAGACCCACGGAGAGTCAATGGGTGACGTCACAGTAGCTGTGTCCATATTTTTTACAGTCTCTGATCTTAACCCAATCTCTCCTGGTCAACACACTTTCCCCTTACGTCACATCCTTACTAGGGTAGTCTTCCAACTACTCTCGGGAAAGTAATACAGTGCCTCCTAGTGGTCAGAATACACTCAACCTGTAACATCTATTATTGAACACAACAAATTGCATGGTATGAAACGGGAATGAACTATTTTTTCTTGATAAAATCATTGTTTTCATAGAACTTACGACCAAGATGTTTGCTTAACAACGGTGCGACTAGAACAACAAACCAGAGTGTCTGCATAAGGACGGTCCAATTAGAACTACGAAGCAGAGTTTTGCTTGACAACGGTAAGATAATATGCCCAAACGCCCGCAGAAGAACATTTTCACGTCCAGCTGATTAAATCTATAAAAATCAATAAATAAAAAGCAAACTCATTGTCATTGTTGGTACACGGCATGAATTGATGTGAAATTACAGGGAAATTCCTACAGTAATCTGCTGTTTTATTGATATACGGCACATTGCTTAAGACAGAACAGCATTGTGGGCGTTTTGCTCTTAACTGCATAACACCGTTTGAATTTTCAGTAATTAACTGGAAATTGCTATGGATATTGGGAAGCCGTTGGTTAGTAGTGGCGACAGAGAATTTGCTAACAAAGCAATGCCAAGTGTTCGAGTGTCACACCTAATAGGCTACGCGAATTTTAAAAGTAATTATATCACAATTTGTTCGTTTTTGATTTCCAACAGAATACGTTGATCTGTATTTCACATAAATTTTCTTGTTCTTTTCCAAGGCAACCCTGTACTTTGAGTATTTTTTGTTGCAGCTGGCTAGAGTGTCGCCGGATTGTGCAGGTAGGCTACGTGCGTTTTCGAATTCATCAAACTAGTTAGTATCATAACGGCCAATCATTCGCCAGCGATAGCTTAGTATGAAAGCATGTTTACATGTTCAGTATTGGTGTCACCAATGCTTAACGAAGTATGCGTTTGTTAGGCATATGAAAGTACATGCGAGTCTTCCAACCGCGTTGTTTAAATGCGCCTTTTTTGATTGCTCCCGTTCGTTCAGAAACATGACGCAGTTGGAATGTCATGTATATCGAGAGCATAAAGATAAGGAGAGCACAGGTAACTGCAATCGAGTGTGTATCTTGTCATGTAGAATTTTGCAATGTTAGATGCAATGATTTATCCAGTTTTAAAACTCTCATTTGAAATCTCATATCGAGGAGGGCAGGGCCGTTTCTTGTCCATTTCGTCAGTGTGGGAGAACGTTTTTTCAGTCGTCTCTTCCTTTATTTCTAATTTTTCCAGGTACACAAGTCTTGTACAGTATCCAGTCTTCTGGGCCATGTAACAGTAGGAACAGAGACGAGACTAACGCAACCAATGAACAGTTTGAGGATGTTTCAGTGTTGGAGGGGGATTTGACTGACGACGTAACGTAAGTGATGATAACGAGGGAGACCAAGCAGCGGTGCTGCCAGAGAGAGCAGATGAATCCCTTTTCTTGAACAATTTGGCTTTCTTTTATTTAAAGTTGCAGGCAAAACTTTTACTGCCAGCATCAGTCATACAGTCTATTATTGAGGATTTTCAAGCAGTGCATGATATCAGTCAGTCTCATTTACTTCATAAGTTGGACGAAAAGCTGGTATCATTGGATATCTCTGACCGTGAGAGAGAGAGGTTCTTAAATCCGAGGATTTGTTTCGGGCATGCAACACTGGTACCTTGAAAACTGATCAAAGACAAAAAACGGTTTTTAAAAATCAGTTTAGATACATTGAGCCAGTCCCCACTTATCTTGGAAAGAATGATATGGGATCACAGAGTGGCTTTAGTGAAAACTTCAGTAAAGGCACCCATTTCTGCAGATTATGTACTAGAGCCCGACCGATATATCTATAATATATTAATATATATTATATAATAAACAAAAAAAAAAAACGATGATTATTTATCTGTACTTGTCTGCTTGAACGTTGTAATTGCTATTTACTACAATTATCCAGTAGAGGGAGCTCTAATACAAGTGTGAACTGCAGCAGCTGACGCGCTACTTCTCTAATAAGACGTTTGTTACTCGTGCCTCATCCAATATTCTCCACTGCAAGACTTGTCTGCACAGATTCGGTTGCGGCAATAAAGGTATGTAGATTTAGTGAAAGTTTTTAATTAAATGCGTTTTAACGACCACTATGTTTATCAATCCTCATTATCAAACGAGCGAGCTAGCTAACATATTTGGTTCACTTTAGCAAGCTAGCAAGCCTTTATGAACTGGAAGTGAGCACATAAGCAGCGTAGGATCTACATTTCCAGAGGACATCGCTGTATTCTCAAATAAATAACCAGCCAAAATAAAATGGTGATTGAATGTGTCACACATTTGTTTTTGTTTTTTTTGTTGTTTTTTATCTGAGATAATGATATTAGCTACTATATGATGTTTTGTAAATAGCCAAGGCGTGATTGCAAGCGAGTGTCATCTTGTCACGCGTCATCGTAGCAAGCTAACCAGACAGTAAAAAAGCAGATAAAACACTTCGAACATGAATCATTTTAAGCCATGTTATCTAGCTTTGTCGTGATAACATGAGAGAAGGATTGCTGTTGGAGAACTGAATCAACCAATAGTTAGCGCGGGTAACCTGCACGAAAGCTCATACATATAAGAAAATACAATAAGAAAATATAATTAATTTAACTTACTGAGAAAATATAATAAGAAATAACGAGGCTGTGTCATAGCTAATGCGTTATTGCGAGCGAGTGTGTCTCTAGTCACGCGTCAGAGCGCATTGTAGTTATTTTCACCGTCTAATTCTTATGGACAGGGAAGCTCGTTTGATAGTCTTAGTAGGAATAAATAAGAAAATATAATTAATGTACTGAGAATAGATACTAAGAAATAATAATAACAAATTAATAATAACAACATAATAATAATAATAATCATAAAAATCATGTTTGAAACTGGAAAAGGGATTTTTTACATTAATTTTTTTATAGATGTTGGAAAAGAAGGAGTAAAAGCAAGGTGTGGAGTTATTTTGATTTCACACACTTAAATATAGTGTTAATATGTATATTTAATTTAATATCATCTTTTACTTTTTTTATCTAAAAAGTTTTGTGTGTTTATTTTAATTTTTTTTTGTTTGCTTATAAGTTAAATGTTCTTAAATATAGAAACTTTAATAAAATATAAGTTTTTCAAATTGGTTTGAAAATGTTGCACTTTTTGACAAAATATCGGTCAAAACATCGGTAATCGGTGGGCTAGGACTCCCCAAAATCGGGATTGGCACCGGACCCAAAATCTGGCATCGGTCGGGCTCTATTATGTACTGTTGGCCATGCTCAATTTTTGTCATCTCCCTTCACAACAGGTGAAAAAAACAATTGCATCATACAAAGACAGCGTGCAGCACAGCATGCAGCATAAGTAAGTACATCAAAACTGTCAATGGAATTAAATTTGATTTGATTCCAAATTTATCAAATTAACCCACTTCCATGTGTGCCAACTTGGTCTGCCTCCTTGTCTGGGCCATGACTTATTTGAGGGTATCGTCGCATATGACTTCGCTCTATACCTAAGTCATTTTGTCACAAATCAGAAATTCTTCACGTATAGAGAACTGAATGGACAGCTTAATCACTTCAGGTACCTCGGCGATGACGCCAGCAATAAGCCATGCAAAATGAATCCAGGAAGTGAGAAATTGAGTGGACATGCTGTCCAGAATTGGTGTTTCCTTAGACTTCTGCCTCTCTTGATTGGGGACAAAATTTAAAATCCAGTTGAAAATGAAGTTTGGCAATTTGTGTTGCTGCTAAGGCAAAAAGTTGAAATTGTTTGTGCTCCTGCCATTGCAACTAGTCAGATGGCCTACTTGAAAGTCCTTATTGAGGAGTATTTGCCGAGTCGACAGTATTGTTTTCCTAATCACCCACTTAAGCCGAAACATCATGTAACCCGTTAGAAAAATAGCAACGTTTTAAAAGAGTCCTGTAGCTTTAAGAAAAGGGAGGCTCCCTACCTAACTGTCAGGAGGACTTGTTTTGCGTCTCTAATTAGTTTTATTGGCTGTAACAGGCAGTAATGTCTTAAGATCATTCTGGAAAATAGTTAGCCCCGCCCACTCCCAGGGACTTGGTTGAGACTGTTTGTCGCACAGCAAGAGGGGAGAACGGGAGAAAGAAAAAGACGATTAGAAGTAACAAATCATAATCGTTAATTTAAGCAGTAAACCTAAAGAGTAGCTCCGTAAATGACCCACGGACCAAATATTTTCCAGATCGCACACTTCAATCTCTTTCCTTGGGATCTTGGTAAGTTAAATGTTAAATTTGCTAAAGTATCGTAACTGTAGCAGCAACACGTGTGCTATTGACTCTGTGTTTCCTTGAAAATAGCATTAGCCACACGTGGCGTTTAATATTTTTCAGTTTGCACACTTCAGTTTCTTCCTTTGGGATTTCAGCGAGTTTAAATTTGAAATTTAGCTAAAATATCGCCATTGTAGCAGCAACACGTGTGTTATTAACTCCGTGTTTCCTTGAAAATAGCATTAGCCACACGTGGTATGTATAGCTATTGAGTTTCTCTCATATAAAGTTGAATGTTGCTATTTGAAAGCGTGAATCGCACTGTTATTGTATCATACGGTATGAATGTGCTATGTAACATGTGTATGAATGGCCATGTAATA
>NW_026986265.1:0-5097 GCF_018555375.3 Anguilla rostrata
AGCCCTGGTTCCAGGCAGAGGGTGGAGCATGCGTGTAGATCTTAATCCACAGCTCCATTTCCCAAATGAAATCAGCACAGCGTTCCTGTGGCCTAACATGGAGACATGGTCCACTCGGGCAAAGGTGGTCCTCTCGGGCGAAGGTGGTGCTCCTTATGTGGAGACGTGGCCTACTCGGGCGAAGGTGGTGCTCCTTATATGGAGACATGGTCCACTCGGGCGAAGGTGGTGCTCCTTATATGGAGACGTGTTCTATTCGGGCGAAGGTGGTGCTCCTTATATGGAGACGTGGTCCTCTCGGGCGAAGGTGGTGCTCCTTATATGGAGACGTGGTCCTCTCGGGTGAAGGTGGTGCTCCTTATGGAGCTCACCCTCCCATGGGGGGAGGGGGCAGAAGCAGCCTATGAGCGGAAACGCCTGAAGTACTCCGACCTGGCAGCGGAGTGTGAGAGTGTAAGGAGTGTAAGGAGGTCGGTTAGAGAGCGACAGTATATCCAGTGGAGGTGGGACGCTGGGGGTTCACCCGCCAGTCAGTGCTCTACCTTCTGGAGAACACAGGCAAGGCAGGGGCAAGGCTGAGGAGGGCAGCTAGAGGGCTGGCCGAGGAAGCAGAGAAGGGGGGCTGGCACAGAGGGGGGGTGGGAGTCGGCAAACACCCACTGTACCCAAAACAAGCAGAGGGTGGCAGCTGGCCTTCTGGATCAGTTTGAGCCTCTTTGTGTTCCTGGAGTAGAGGCTCCCAGCCCAGCACACACAGGTGTAGAACAGGACACCGGCCACATTGATCTGGTAGAACATGGCCAGCATCCTGCTACACACACCAAAGGAGCGTAGCCTCCCCAGAAAGAAAAGCCTTCAGTCTAGTAGGGCCTCCAAAGACACAGACCACAGTATCAAACCATCTATCTATATGATCATGTGAACATGGTGTATATGTGTTTGTGTGTGTGTTTGTGTGCGTGTGTGTGCATGTTATGCATGTGCGTGCGTCTGTGTGTATTGATGCGCTGTGTACATGCTCTGTGTGTACAATAAAAATGAGCATCTTCAGTGCATCAACCAGTGCAGCGTTTCTTTAAAATTACACCCCCATCCTCATGCTAAATGGAATTTAATAAAACCATTATGTGCTGTGGCAGGAGCTTGAAATAGTCAAAAATATCAGAGTATTTACTTTTGTTATCAGACCTGTTGGCTGTACTGGAATACTGGAAACACAAAGTGGATGCTTTCCGCCATCCGGTGGTCTTGTGACGCTACTACAAGGGACTGAACTCCAGAGGGTGAGACTCCAGGCAGAAGTTGGGAGTTTCTAAAACGTTGACTGCTTACTCCAGTTCCCTCTGTCTAATAAAACATTTTTTGTAAAGATCTGAAACTAAGCCCTAATTTTTTTTTTTTTACAATTGAGCACACACTTCTTAACCTTTTTCTGTCTAAACTAAATATAAATTAAATTTATGAAATCAGACATTCTATTATTGATGGCCATTATCAAAGGCAAACTCAGTGTAGACAGATAGGGCTGGCAGTAGCAGCGCCGCAGCAGCAGCGCTGGCGGTGTGGACACACACATTACATTACATTACAGGCATTTAGCAGACGCTCTTATCCAGAGCGACGTACAACAAGTGCATAGGTTTCAAGATGTAGAGGCGCAAAAGAAACACTAGAGTGAAGTAAGGATCGTAGTGCCAGAAGTGACCACATCGATCAGGACTCCAACCCTGTAGAGTAAGCTTGTTCAGCAGCAAGAATCCTACCAAGTACAAAGTACAAACTAGCACTGGAATCACACCTAATCATACAAAAACAATCCTACCAGATACACTAACATAATCAAATTATCCTAGCTAGGTACAATGAGCTGAACTATAGGCTAGGGAGGGGTGGGGAGAGGTGCAGCCTGAAGAGATGAGTCTTCAGTCTGCGTTTGAAAGTGGTGAGATTCTCTGCTGTTCTGACCATCACGGGGAGGTCATTCCACCAGCGAGGGGCCAGGACAGACAGCAGACGGGAGCGGGAAGTGCAGACGCGAAGAGGGGGAGGTGCCAAGCGTCCAGAGGTGGCAGAACGGAGAGGTCTGGCTGGTGTGTAGGGTCTGATGATCCTCTGAATGTACCCTGGTGCTGACCCCTTAGCTGCCTGGTATGCAAGCACCAAGGACTTAAATTTGATGCGAGCCATAACAGGCAGCCAGTGGAGGTCAGTGAGCAGGGGGGTGACATGGGAATGTCTGGGGAGGTTGTAGACCAGACGCGCTGCAGCATTCTGGATGAGCTGCAGGGGTCTGATGGCGGATGCTGGCAGACCAGCCAGTAGCGAGTTGCAGTAGTCCAAGCGGGACAGGACCATCGCTTGAACCAGGAGCTGGGTTGCGTAGGTGGTGAGGAAGGGGCGGGTTCTCCGGATGTTGTACAGGAAGAACCTGCACGTTCGACTCACCGCCGTGATGTTCTGGGAGAGGGACAGTCTGTTGTCCATCACCACTCCAAGGTTTTTTGCGGTGGGTGATGATGACACCACAGTGTCCCCCAGGGAAATAGAAAAGTCAAGAAGGTTAGAGGATGGAGCAGGGATGAAGATCATCTCTGTCTTGCCTGGGTTCAGCTTAAGATGGTGGTTATCCATCCAGCTCTGGATGTCCCTCAGGCAGGCAGAGATGCGAGCAGAGACCTGAGTGTCAGAGGGCGGGAAGGAGAGAAAGAGTTGGGTGTCATCGGCATAACAATGATAGGACAACCCATGGGCAGAGATTACAGGACCAAGAGATTGGGTGTACAGGGAGAATAGGAGGGGACCAAGGACAGAGCCCTGGGGAACTCCTGTGGCAAGGGGGCGAGGTGCTGATACTGCACCAGCCCAGGCGACTTGGAAGGAGCGACCGGAGAGGTAGGACTCAATCCAGTCAAGTGCTGTGCCACAGATCCCCATAGCTGCCAGGGAGGACAGGAGGATGGGATGGTTGACGGTGTCAAAGGCGGCAGAAAGGTCTAGGAGGATCAGGACAGATGAATGGGAGGCTGCTTGTGCGGCGTGAAGCGACTCATTGACCGAGAGGAGTGCGGTCTCTGTCGAGTTTAATTTTTTTTACAATTACACATGCATGCGAGCCGCAGCAGTTCGGCGAGGTAGCCGTCACGCGCAGGCGAGGTAAGCGGTGTAGACCAGGCGTAAGGCAGTGCAGTGTGGGGCCACATAGCTCAGGAGCTAAGAGTGGTTGTCTGGCAGTCGGACGGTTACCAGTTTGATCCCCCGCCCTGGGCGTGTCGAAGTGTCCCTGAGCAAGACACCGAACCCCTAATTGCCCCCAATGAGCTGATAGGTACTTTTGCATGGCAGCCTTTCACCGTTGGTGTGTGAGTGTGTGTGTGAATGGGTGAATGAGAGGTGTCAATTGTAAAGCGCTTTGGATGAAAGCGCTATAGAAATGCAGTCCTTTAACCAGAAGGCAGCTGTGATGAACACGATGCACCTAATAATCGTGTGCACCCCCAGCCTCTGGCAAAACAGTCACACGTTAACCCTCATGCTGATATTAATATATAATGTAAACATATGATATAATTAATATAATATATAATATTATTATATTTAATAATAAATTATTATAGATAATTATTATAGATATCAATACATTATTATAGGAAATTATTATATTTAATAATAGAGTTTAAGGTTAGAGTTTAATATTTGTATTTAATTAATTCCTTAGGCGCAGAGGTGCTGCGGCGGGGTGGGCGGGAGGGCAGAGCGGGGCGTGGCCTGCCGGCTGAGGGTGGGGCTGCTGCTCTCGGCAGCGAAGCAGTTGGAGCTGGCGCTGGACCTCGCTCGGCGGGCCGGCCTGTCTGTGGTGGAGTGCGTGGACAGTGACGAGCTGGCGCTGTTCTGTCAGCTGGCGGGGGCGGAGCTCTTTGCCGACCCCGGTGACTGGAGCCTGATTGGAGAGGAGCATGATGCCACGGTGACATTCTGCAAGCCCGTGGTGCTGGGCCCTTACAGGTTGGCCCACGTGGGCTTCCCAGAGGGGCGGGGCTTGGCACCGCACCGCCTGGTTCTGTGCGGGCCCAGTCCCGGCCTGGCGGAGCAGTGCAGCAGGGCCTTCTGCGGACTGTTCCGGATGCTTCAGCGCGTGTACGAGCCTGTCCTGTCGCGTCACGCACACGGTCCTGTCCAATCACATCACCCGCTGGGCAGGGAGGAGGACAGTGATAACGTAGCTCATTACATGGTCAAACAACCCGGCCTACACAATGGCACAAGGTTAGATAGAGCACCCGCCAGCATGAGGGACAATGCCCACCTGAGCACTGATAGCACAGAGGCTGGAGGGCCACAGGCCATTATTGGGGACCCAAAACAGGGGTGAGGGGCCACAGGCCCTCATTAGGGACCCAAACAGGGGTGAGGGGCCACAGGTCCTCATTAGTAACCCAAACTGGGGTAAGGGGACACAGGCCCTTATTAGGGACCCAAACAAGGGTGAGGGGCCACTGTGTGCAGGCCAAAGCCAAAATCCTGACAGCACAGAGCCCGAAGCAGAACCTGAACATCCAATTCCGGGCTGGCTACGAAATGGCAAGGCATCAGGAGAGCGGCCCGGCGTCCATTTTGGGGAAGGGAAAGAAGGAGCACTGGGGACCCGTACCCAAGAAACAGGCCCCGCCTCTTCAGGTGTCCTAATAGAGGCAGGCAGCGTGCTACCAGCAGGGGGAGCGTTTGAGTTCGTACTGCACCACTGCCTCCTGCAGCAGGCCTCCCAGCGGCGCTGCCCCGACCTGCGCGCGGCCTGCCGGCTGGTGGCGGGGCCGTACTGAGCGTGCCCAGGCGGCTGTACCCCGGCCCACGCTTCCTGGATGCCCAGTCACACTTCCTCAGGGCCTCTGGGGCCGCCCCCCCCCCCAGCTGGAGGGTTCGGGGGCTGGAGTCCCTGGCCTGTAAATACCAGCTCCTCCTCTCCGTCCTGCACACTGCGTCAAGCCTGCTGCCCGTGGACCTCATCCTTCACTCCCACATCCGCAGCCAGGCGGAACACAGCCAGGAGGAGGAAGAGGAGGCAGAAGAGTAGAAATTTTCTGTCAATCCTGTTTTCATTAT
>NW_026986266.1:0-9384 GCF_018555375.3 Anguilla rostrata
TTTGTTCGGTAGAAAGTGATTTGCGAACGATCGGTCACCTAGCGTCACCCAGCTAGTAGTAGCAGGCTCATTATCTGACTGGCGAAAACCTACGACGATAACTTGCTCGGTTAACAGATCTACCAGACAGTTATACGAAAATTTGCCTAGTCAAATCACCAGTAGCCTACACATCTCCGATTGATTGACCATCAGTGTAGTCAATGTTCTTCCCCTGTGGTTCATATTGCTAACGCGTGAGCTAACCACGGACAGCCTACCTAGCTCACTGGCAAGCTGATATGCTAGCTAAGCATATTCTTTTTGCTGAGAAACATAAATTGAAGATAACTGAACATAGCCTAATTGTATTTTTAATGTCATACATAACGTGATTACATGACACAGTACAGTCACGGATGGAAACTAAACTCCGTAAACATCTGATAATATATTTTAAACATAACGGCAGACAGTCAGCTAGCCTCGTTCAGGTTGAGGGGCTTTTCCGCACCGGACTGTCAATCAAATTGTAAAAATCACAAGACCGCTTAACTCTATGGTTTTGGCTCCAAATCGAGAAAATGGCCGCGCCCGCCATTGAGCTTCAAAACGTGTTTTAGAGACCCACGGAGAGTCAATGGGTGACGTCACAGTAGCTGTGTCCATATTTTTTACAGTCTCTGATCTTAACCCAATCTCTCCTGTCAACACACTTTCCCCTTACGTCACATCCTTACTAGGTAGTCTTCCAACTACTCTCGGGAAAGTATACAGTGCCTCCTAGTGGTCAGAATACACTCAACCTGTAACATCTATTATTGAACACAACAAATTGCATGGTATGAAACGGGAATGAACTATTTTTTCTTGATAAAATCATTGTTTTCATAGAACTTACGACCAGAGATGTTTGCTTAACAACGGTGCGACTAGAACACAAACCAGAGTGTCTGCATAAGGACGGTCCAATTAGAACTACGAAGCAGAGTTTTGCTTGACAACGGTAAGATAATATGCCCAAACGCCCGCAGAAGAACATTTTTCACGTCCAGCTGATTAAATCTATAAAAATCAATAATATAAAAGCAAACTCATTGTCATTGTTGGTACACGGCATGAAATTGATGTGAAATTACAGGGAAATTCCTACAGTAATCTGCTGTTTTATTGATATACGGCACATTGCTTAAGACAGAACAGCATTGTGGGCGTTTTTGCTCTTAACTGCATAACACCGTTTGAATTTTCAGTAATTAACTGGAAATTGCTATGGATATTGGGAAGCCGTTGGTTAGTAGTGGCGACAGAGAATTTGCTAACAAAGCAATGCCAAGTGTCGAGTGTCACCCTAATAGGCTACGCGAATTTAAAAGTAATTATATCACAATTTGTTCGTTTTTGATTTCCAACAGAATACGTTGATCTGTATTTCACATAAATTTTCTTGTTCTTTTCCAAGGCAACCCTGTACTTTGAGTATTTTTTTGTTGCAGCTGGCTAGAGTGTCGCCGGATTGTGCAGGTAGGCTACGTGCGTTTCGAATTCATCAAACTAGTTAGTATCATAACGGCCAATCATTCGCCAGCGATAGCTTAGTATGAAAGCATGTTTACATGTCAGTATTGTGGTCACCAATGCTTAACGAAGTATGCGTTTGTTAGGCATATGAAAGTACATCGAGTCTTCCAACCGCGTTGTTTAAATGCGCCTTTTTTGATTGCTCCCGTTCGTACAGAAACATGACGCAGTTGGAATGTCATGTATATCGAGAGCATAAAGATAAGAGGAGAGCACAGGTAACTGCAATCGAGTGTGTATCTTGTCATGTAGAATTTTGCAATGTTAGATGCAATGATTTATCCAGTTTAAACTCTCATTTGAAATCTCATATCGGAGAGGGCAGGGCCGTTTCTTGTCCATTTCGTCAGTGTGGGAGAACGTTTTCAGTCGTCTCTTCCTTTATTTCTAATTTTTCCACGGTACACAAGTCTTGTACAGTATCCAGTCTTCTGGGCCATGTAACAGTAGGAACAGAGACGAGACTAACGGCAACCAATGAACAAGTTGAGGATGTTTCAGTGTTGGAGAGGGATTTGACTGACGACGTAACGTAAGTGATGATAACGAGGAGACCAAGCAGCGGTGCTGCCAGAGAGAGCAGATGAATCCCTTTTCTTGAACAATTTGGCTTTCTTTTATTTAAAGTTGCAGGCAAAACTTTTACTGCCAGCATCAGTCATACAGTCTATTATTGAGGATTTTCAAGCAGTGCATGATATCAGTCAGTCTCATTTACTTCATAAGTTGGACGAAAAGCTGGTATCATTGGATATCTCTGACCGTGAGAGAGAGAGGTTCTTAAATCCGAGGATTTGTTTCGGGCATGCAACACTGGTACCTTGAAAACTGATCAAAGACAAAAAACGGTTTTTAAAAATCAGTTTAGATACATTGAGCCAGTCCCACCTTATCTTGGAAAGAATGATATGGGATCACAGAGTGGCTTTAGTGAAAACTTCAGTAAAGGCACCCATTTCTGCAGATTATGTACTAGAGCCCGACCGATATATCTATAATATATTTATATATTATATAATAAACAAAAAAAAAAACGATGATTATTTATCTGTACTTGTCTGCTTGAACGTTGTAATTGCTATTTACTACATTATCCAGTAGAGGGAGCTCTAATACAAGTGTGAACTGCAGCAGCTGACGCGCTACTTCTCTAATAAGACGTTTGTTACTCGTGCCTCATCCAATATTCTCCACTGCAAGACTTGTCTGCACAGATTCGGTTGCGGCAATAAAGGTATGTAGATTTAGTGAAAGTTTTTAATTAAATGCGTTTATACGACCACTATGTTTATCAATCCTCATTATCAAACGAGCGAGCTAGCTAACATATTTGGTTATTATGCCTTATGTAATAATAACATGGATTGCATGTAAAATGCTTCAACAAAAGGTATTTTCATGACAACTGCACCAAATATTACATCCCCTGGACATGTTTGGCATATTCAGGAAAATTCCAGAAATTGAATGAAAAATGTTTCATACCCAATAAAATTTAATGAAACATATTTTGAATTGTATCCAATGCCACAGCGTTCGTTATAGAAGAATTCGTGAATTATTTCTGTTTCGGGAATTCAGATTTATGAGATCGCTATTCGCCCAACGAACTGCGGAAGCGCATTCCGGTGCCCACGCGATCTATCTGGAGGACATGTACCGCTTATAACGTGTTTCCAATTACACCAAGTTCGTTTTAGATGTACTGGCTAATTATATCTGTCTCGGGAATTTGGATTCATGAGATCGCTAATAGCATTATACTCTGTATTTAAAACGGGTGACGCACACAACTGCCTCCGATTACAGGTTAGTTTTCTATCAATTATTTTGTTTAAATTGTATCCAGTGCCACAGCGTTCGTTATAGAAGAATTGGTGAATTATTCTGTGTCGGGAATTCAGATTTATGAGATCGCTATTCGCCCAACGAACTGCGGAAGCGCATTCCGGTGCCCACGCGATCTATCAGGAGGACATGTACCGCTTGTAAATTGTCTCCAATTACACCAAGTTCGTTTTAGATGTACTGGCTAATTATATCTGTCTCGGGAATTTGGATTTATGAGGTCGCTAATAGCATTATACTCTGTATTTAAAACGGGTGACGCACACAACTGCTGCCGATTACAGGTTAGTATTCTATCAATTATTTTGTTTAAATTGTATCCAATGCCACAGCGTTCATTATAGAAGAACTGGTTAATTATTTCTGTGTCGGGAATTCAGATTTATGAGATCGCTATTCGCCCAACGAACTGCGGAAGCGCATTCCGGTGCCCACGCGATCTATCTGGAGGACGTGTACCGCTTATAACGTGTTTCCAATTACACCAAGTTCGTTTTAGATATACTGGCTAATTATATCTGTCTCGGGAATTTGAATTTATGAGATCGCTAATAGCATTATACTCTGTATTTAAAACGGGAGACGCACACAACTGCTGCCGATTACAGGTTAGTATTCTATCAATTATTTTGTTTAAATTGTATCCAGTGCCTCAGCATTCGTTATAGAGGAATTCGTGAATTATCTCTGTGTCGGGAATTCAGATTTATGAGATCGCTATTCGCCTAACGAACTGCGGAAGCGCATTCCGGTGCCCACGCGATCTATCTGGATGACGTGTACCGCTTATAACGTGATTCCAATTACACCAAGTTCGTTTTAGATATACTGGCTAATTATATCTGTCTCGGGAATTTGAATTCATGAGATCGCTAATAGCATTATACTCTGTATTTAAAACGGGTGACGCACACAACTGCTGCCGATTACAGGTTAGTATTCTATCAATTATTTTGTTTAAATTGTATCCAGTGCCACAGCGTTCTTTATAGAAGAATTGGTGAATTATTTCTGTGTCGGGAATTCAGATTTATGAGATCGCTATTCGCCTAACGAACTGCAGAAGCGCATTCCGGTGCCCACGCGATCTATCTGGAGGACGTGTACCGCTTATAACGTGTTTCCAATTACACCTAGTTCGTTTTAGATATACTGGCTAATTATATCTGTCTCGGGAATTTGAATTTATGAGATCGCTAATAGCATTATACTCTGTATTTAAAACGGGTGACGCACACAACTGCTGCCGATTACAGCTTAGTATTCTATCAATTATTTTGTTTAAATTGTATCCAGTGCCACAGCGTTCGTTATAGAAGAATTGGTGAATTATTTCTGTGTCGGGAATTCAGATTTATGAAATCGCTATTCGCCTAACGAACTGCAGAAGCGCATTCCGGTGCCCACGCGATCTATCTGGAGGACGTGTACCGCTTATAACGTGTTTCCAATTACACCTAGTTCGTTTTAGATATACTGGCTAATTATATCTGTCTCGGGAATTTGAATTTATGAGATCGCTAATAGCATTATACTCTGTATTTAAAACGGGTGACGCACACAACTGCTGCCGATTACAGGTTAGTATTCTATCAATTATTTTGTTTAAATTGTATCCAGTGCCACAGCGTTCGTTATAAAGAATTCGTGAATTATTTCTGTGTCGGGAATTCAGATTAATGAGATCGCTATTCGCCTAACGAACTGCGGAAGCGCATTCCGGTGCCCACGCGATCTATCAGGAGGACGTGTACCGCTTGTAAATTGTCTCCAATTACACCAAGTTCGTTTTAGATATACTGGCTAATTATATCTGTCTCGGGAAGTTGAATTTATGAGATCGCTAATAGCATTATAATCTGTATTTAAAACGGGTGACGCACAAAACTGCTGCCGATTACAGGTTAGTATTCTATCAATTATTTTGTTTAAATTGCATCCAGTGCCACAGCGTTCGTTATAGAAAAATTCGTGAATTATTTCTGTGTCGGGAATTCAGATTTATGAGATCGCTATTTGCCTAACGAACTGCGGAAGCGCATTCCGGTGCCCACGCAGGTGCTTCTTCGTTAACTGTGGAGCCCAATCGCCTCTTTTATTTGCCCCAGGCATTTAAAAGGCCTCATTATTCATTAAGCTAGCTGCATTCAAATCCGTTTTAGAAAGACGCTATGTCTACGAACACACCGTTTTAAAAGGGTGACAGTGCTAGGCAGATGAATTTGTGCTAAGTCTGAAAATGCAGGCATCCCATTTCGTGGTGATTTCATTATGGCGTGTGCTATTTACAGCTGCTCTAGACGACCATAAAATAATCCTCCTCTTAAGTTTTTCGGTATCCGAGTCATTTTTACTATTTCCTTTAGCCTACTTAACCAAATAATTACTTGGCAGAAAGCGTAATCAGCTTGCTATATTTGGTAGTCCAGTAGTAGCCTGTGCTAAAACAGTTCGCAACTTCGGCTACCAAGCCATTTGACTAGCTAGCTAACCTTAACCGGCAAACATTCAATCTGTCAAACGTGTTTGGCGGCTTGTCAGTCGTGTACATTCCGTAAATGTCTACCTGGGCCATGCTTCACGCATGTGACAAAGCTACTATAATCCCGATTTTGGGATAAACACTTTTTCAGTTTCACGAAGCGAATTAAGAGTTTCAAGGTTCATTTGCTGAATATACAACACACACACACACAGAATTTAACGAAATTAACCATCTTGGCATTTATAAAGGAACATGTTTTTAGCATTTAAGAGACCGACAAGCTAGGCATTTAAGACAGTGGTTCTCAGAATCGGTTCTTGCGTATATTGGCTTTTCTCCATTGGTTTTGATGATTTACAAGAAAAAAATAATAGCCTAATAATAATTAGAAATTCAACGTAGGCTACATTATTTTTCTTCATGCACCAGGTGGAAAACTTGCCGTACAAAGTGCGTTGTCATATTTACACGCCTGCAGATCAGTTATTAAAATACTTGGTAGATTTGTTCATCACCGCTGAGTGTTAATTTTTGTTCGGTAGAAAGTGATTTGCGAACGATCGGTCACCTAGCGTCACCCAGCAAGTGAACACCACAAACGGCGATGGAGTAGCTAGTAGTAGCAGGCTCATTATCTGACTGGCGAAAACCTACGACGATAACTTGCTCGGTTAACAGATCTACCAGACAGTTATACGAAAATTTGCCTAGTCAAATCACCAGTAGCCTACACATCTCCGATTGATTGACCATCAGTGTAGTCAATGTTCTTCCCCTGTGGTTCATATTGCTAACGCGTGAGCTAACCACGGACAGCCTACCTAGCTCACTGGCAAGCTGATATGCTAGCTAAGCATATTCGTTTTGCTGAGAAACATAAATTGAAGATAACTGAACATAGCCTAATTGTATTTTTAATGTCATACATAACGTGATTACATGACACAGTACAGTCACGGATGGAAACTAAACTCCGTAAACATCTGATAATATATTTTAAAACATAACGGCAGACAGTCAGCTAGCCTCGTTCAGGTTGAGGGGCTTTTCCGCACCGGACTGTCAATCAAATTGTAAAAATCACAAGACCGCTTAACTCTATGGTTTTGGCTCCAAATCGAGAAAATGGCCGCGCCCGCCATTGAGCTTCAAAACGTGTTTTAGAGACCCACGGAGAGTCAATGGGTGACGTCACAGTAGCTGTGTCCATATTTTTTACAGTCTCTGATCTTAACCCAATCTCTCCTGGTCAACACACTTTCCCCTTACGTCACATCCTTACTAGGGTAGTCTTCCAACTACTCTCGGGAAAGTAATACAGTGCCTCCTAGTGGTCAGAATACACTCAACCTGTAACATCTATTATTGAACACAACAAATTGCATGGTATGAAACGGGAATGAACTATTTTTTCTTGATAAAATCATTGTTTTCATAGAACTTACGACCAGAGATGTTTGCTTAACAACGGTGCGACTAGAACAACAAACCAGAGTGTCTGCATAAGGACGGTCCAATTAGAACTACGAAGCAGAGTTTTGCTTGACAACGGTAAGATAATATGCCCAAACGCCCGCAGAAGAACATTTTTCACGTCCAGCTGATTAAATCTATAAAAATCAATAAATATAAAAGCAAACTCATTGTCATTGTTGGTACACGGCATGAAATTGATGTGAAATTACAGGGAAATTCCTACAGTAATCTGCTGTTTTATTGATATACGGCACATTGCTTAAGACAGAACAGCATTGTGGGCGTTTTGCTCTTAACTGCATAACACCGTTTGAATTTTCAGTAATTAACTGGAAATTGCTATGGATATTGGGAAGCCGTTGGTTAGTAGTGGCGACAGAGAATTTGCTAACAAAGCAATGCCAAGTGTCGAGTGTCACACCTAATAGGCTACGCGAATTTAAAAGTAATTATATCACAATTTGTTCGTTTTTGATTTCCAACAGAATACGTTGATCTGTATTTCACATAAATTTTCTTGTTCTTTTCCAAGGCAACCCTGTACTTTGAGTATTTTTTGTTGCAGCTGGCTAGAGTGTCGCCGGATTGTGCAGGTAGGCTACGTGCGTTTCGAATTCATCAAACTAGTTAGTATCATAACGGCCAATCATTCGCCAGCGATAGCTTAGTATGAAAGCATGTTTACATGTCAGTATTGTGGTCACCAATGCTTAACGAAGTATGCGTTTGTTAGGCATATGAAAGTACATGCGAGTCTTCCAACCGCGTTGTTTAAATGCGCCTTTTTTGATTGCTCCCGTTCGTTCAGAAACATGACGCAGTTGGAATGTCATGTATATCGAGAGCATAAAGATAAGAGGAGAGCACAGGTAACTGCAATCGAGTGTGTATCTTGTCATGTAGAATTTTGCAATGTTAGATGCAATGATTTATCCAGTTTAAACTCTCATTTGAAATCTCATATCGGAGAGGGCAGGGCCGTTTCTTGTCCATTTCGTCAGTGTGGGAGAACGTTTTCAGTCGTCTCTTCCTTTATTTCTAATTTTTCCACGGTACACAAGTCTTGTACAGTATCCAGTCTTCTGGGCCATGTAACAGTAGGAACAGAGACGAGACTAACGGCAACCAATGAACAAGTTGAGGATGTTTCAGTGTTGGAGAGGGATTTGACTGACGACGTAACGTAAGTGATGATAACGAGGGAGACCAAGCAGCGGTGCTGCCAGAGAGAGCAGATGAATCCCTTTTCTTGAACAATTTGGCTTTCTTTTATTTAAAGTTGCAGGCAAAACTTTTACTGCCAGCATCAGTCATACAGTCTATTATTGAGGATTTTCAAGCAGTGCATGATATCAGTCAGTCTCATTTACTTCATAAGTTGGACGAAAAGCTGGTATCATTGGATATCTCTGACCGTGAGAGAGAGAGGTTCTTAAATCCGAGGATTTGTTTCGGGCATGCAACACTGGTACCTTGAAAACTGATCAAAGACAAAAAACGGTTTTTAAAAATCAGTTTAGATACATTGAGCCAGTCCCACCTTATCTTGGAAAGAATGATATGGGATCACAGAGTGGCTTTAGTGAAAACTTCAGTAAAGGCACCCATTTCTGCAGATTATGTACTAGAGCCCGACCGATATATCTATAATATATTAATATATATTATATAATAAACAAAAAAAAAACGATGATTATTTATCTGTACTTGTCTGCTTGAACGTTGTAATTGCTATTTACTACAATTATCCAGTAGAGGGAGCTCTAATACAAGTGTGAACTGCAGCAGCTGACGCGCTACTTCTCTAATAAGACGTTTGTTACTCGTGCCTCATCCAATATTCTCCACTGCAAGACTTGTCTGCACAGATTCGGTTGCGGCAATAAAGGTATGTAGATTTAGTGAAAGTTTTTAATTAAATGCGTTTATACGACCACTATGTTTATCAATCCTCATTATCAAACGAGCGAGCTAGCTAACATATTTGGTTCACTTTAGCAAGCTAGCAAGCCTTT
>NW_026986267.1:0-15135 GCF_018555375.3 Anguilla rostrata
TCCAAGATAAGGTGGGACTGGCTCAATGTATCTAAACTGATTTTTAAAAACCGTTTTTTGTCTTTGATCAGTTTTCAAGGTACCAGTGTTGCATGCCCGAAACAAATCCTCGGATTTAAGAACCTCTCTCTCTCACGGTCAGAGATATCCAATGATACCAGCTTTTCGTCCAACTTATGAAGTAATGATAGCATGATATCATGCACTGCTTGAAAATCCTCAATAATAGACTGTATGACTGATGCTGGCAGTAAAAGTTTTGCCTGCAACTTTAAATAAAAGAAAGCCAAATTGTTCAAGAAAAGGGATTCATCTGCTCTCTCTGGCAGCACCGCTGCTTGGTCTCCCTCGTTATCATCACTTACGTTACGTCGTCAGTCAAATCCCTCTCCAACACTGAAACATCCTCAACTTGTTCATTGGTTGCCGTTAGTCTCGTCTCTGTTCCTACTGTTACATGGCCCAGAAGACTGGATACTGTACAAGACTTGTGTACCGTGGAAAAATTAGAAATAAAGGAAGAGACGACTGAAAACGTTCTCCCACACTGACGAAATGGACAAGAAACGGCCCTGCCCTCTCCGATATGAGATTTCAAATGAGAGTTTAAACTGGATAAATCATTGCATCTAACATTGCAAATTCTACATGACAAGATACACACTCGATTGCAGTTACCTGTGCTCTCCTCTTATCTTTATGCTCTCGATATACATGACATTCCAACTGCGTCATGTTTCTGTACGAACGGGAGCAATCAAAAAAGGCGCATTTAAACAACGCGGTTGGAAGACTCGTATGTACTTTCATATGCCTAACAAACGCATACTTCGTTAAGCATTGGTGACCACAATACTGACATGTAAACATGCTTTCATACTAAGCTATCGCTGGCGAATGATTGGCCGTTATGATACTAACTAGTTTGATGAATTCGAAACGCACGTAGCCTACCTGCACAATCCGGCGACACTCTAGCCAGCTGCAACAAAAATACTCAAAGTACAGGTTGCCTTGGAAAAGAACAAGAAAATTTATGTGAAATACAGATCAACGTATTCTGTTGGAAATCAAAACGAACAAATTGTGATATAATTACTTTTAAATTCGCGTAGCCTATTAGGTGTGACACTCGACACTTGGCATTGCTTTGTTAGCAAATTCTCTGTCGCCACTACTAACCAACGGCTTCCCAATATCCATAGCAATTTCCAGTTAATTACTGAAAATTCAAACGGTGTTATGCAGTTAAGAGCAAAACGCCCACAATGCTGTTCTGTCTTAAGCAATGTGCCGTATATCAATAAAACAGCAGATTACTGTAGGAATTTCCCTGTAATTTCACATCAATTTCATGCCGTGTACCAACAATGACAATGAGTTTGCTTTTATATTTATTGATTTTTATAGATTTAATCAGCTGGACGTGAAAAATGTTCTTCTGCGGGCGTTTGGGCATATTATCTTACCGTTGTCAAGCAAAACTCTGCTTCGTAGTTCTAATTGGACCGTCCTTATGCAGACACTCTGGTTTGTTGTTCTAGTCGCACCGTTGTTAAGCAACATCTCTGGTCGTAAGTTCTATGAAAACAATGATTTTATCAAGAAAAAATAGTTCATTCCCGTTTCATACCATGCAATTTGTTGTGTTCAATAATAGATGTTACAGGTTGAGTGTATTCTGACCACTAGGAGGCACTGTATTACTTTCCCGAGAGTAGTTGGAAGACTACCCTAGTAAGGATGTGACGTAAGGGGAAAGTGTGTTGACGAGGAGAGATTGGGTTAAGATCAGAGACTGTAAAAAATATGGACACAGCTACTGTGACGTCACCCATTGACTCTCCGTGGGTCTCTAAAACACGTTTTGAAGCTCAATGGCGGCGCGGCCATTTTCTCGATTTGGAGCCAAAACCATAGAGTTAAGCGGTCTTGTGATTTTTACAATTTGATTGACAGTCCGGTGCGGAAAAGCCCCTCAACCTGAACGAGGCTAGCTGACTGTCTGCCGTTATGTTTTAAAATATATTATCAGATGTTTACGGAGTTTAGTTTCCATCCGTGACTGTACTGTGTCATGTAATCACGTTATGTATGACATTAAAAATACAATTAGGCTATGTTCAGTTATCTTCAATTTATGTTTCTCAGCAAAACGAATATGCTTAGCTAGCATATCAGCTTGCCAGTGAGCTAGGTAGGCTGTCCGTGGTTAGCTCACGCGTTAGCAATATGAACCACAGGGGAAGAACATTGACTACACTGATGGTCAATCAATCGGAGATGTGTAGGCTACTGGTGATTTGACTAGGCAAATTTTCGTATAACTGTCTGGTAGATCTGTTAACCGAGCAAGTTATCGTCGTAGGTTTTCGCCAGTCAGATAATGAGCCTGCTACTACTAGCTACTCCATCGCCGTTTGTGGTGTTCACTTGCTGGGTGACGCTAGGTGACCGATCGTTCGCAAATCACTTTCTACCGAACAAAAATTAACACTCAGCGGTGATGAACAAATCTACCAAGTATTTTAATAACTGATCTGCAGGCGTGTAAATATGACAACGCACTTTGTACGGCAAGTTTTCCACCTGGTGCATGAAGAAAAATAATGTAGCCTACGTTGAATTTCTAATTATTATTAGGCTATTATTTTTTTCTTGTAAATCATCAAAACCAATGGAGAAAAGCCAATATACGCAAGGAGCCCCCAGAACCGATTCTGAGAACCACTGTCTTAAATGCCTAGCTTGTCGGTCTCTTAAATGCTAAAAACATGTTCCTTTATAAATGCCAAGATGGTTAATTTCGTTAAATTCTGTGTGTGTGTGTGTTGTATATTCAGCAAATGAACCTTGAAACTCTTAATTCGCTTCGTGAAACTGAAAAAGTGTTTATCCCAAAATCGGGATTATAGTAGCTTTGTCACATGCGTGAAGCATGGCCCAGGTAGACATTACGGATGTACACGACTGACAGCCGCCAAACACGTTTGACAGATTGAATGTTTGCCGGTTAAGGTTGCTACTAGTCAAATGGCTTGTAGCCGAGTTGCGAACTGTTTAGCCAGGTACTACTGGACTACAATATAGCAGCTGATTACGCTTCTGCCAAGTATTATTTGTTAAGTAGGCTAAGGAAATAGTAAAATGACTGGATACCGAAAAACTTAAGAGAGATTATTTTATGTCGTCTAGAGCACTGTAAAGCAACGCCAAATGAATCACAGAATGGATGCCTGCATTTCACAGACTAGTGCAAATAACAGTTTCTAAAGATGGATGCTATTAATAGACTTGCCTGCCTAACGTCCTTTTAAAACGGATGCTGCTTCGTTAGACAATAGCGTCTCATTCTAAAACGGATTTTGAATGCAGCTACTTAATGAATAATGAGGCCTTTTAAATGCCTGGGGCAAATAAAGAGGCGATTGGGCTCCACAGTTAACGAAGAAGCACCTGCGTGGGCACCGGAATGCGCTTCCGCAGTTCGTTAGGCGAATAGCGATCTCATTAATCTGAATTCCCGACACAGAAATAATTCACGAATTCTTTTATAACGAACGCTGTGGCACTGGATACAATTTAAACAAAATAATTGATAGAATACTAACCTGTAATCGGCAGCAGTTTGTGTGCGTCACCCGTTTTAAATACAGATATAATGCTATTAGCGATCTCATAAATTCAATTCCCGAGACAGATATAATTAGCCAGTATATCTAAAACGAACTTGGTGTAATTGGAGACAATTTACAAGCGGTACACGTCCTCCTGATAGATCGCGTGGGCACCGGAATGCGCTTCCGCAGTTCGTTAGGCGAATAGCGATCTCATTAATCTGAATTCCCGACACAGAAATAATTCACCAATTCTTCTATAACGAACGCTGTGGCACTGGATACAATTTAAACAAAATAATTGATAGAATACTAACCTGTAATCGGCAGCAGTTGTGTGCGTCACCCGTTTTAAATACAGAGTATAATGCTATTAGCGATCTCATAAATTCAAATTCCCGAGACAGATATAATTAGCCAGTATATCTAAAACGAACTAGGTGTAATTGGAAACACGTTATAAGCGGTACACGTCCTCCAGATAGATCGCGTGGGCACCGGAATGCGCTTCTGCAGTTCGTTAGGCGAATAGCGATCTCATAAATCTGAATTCCCGACACAGAAATAATTCACCAATTCTTCTATAACGAACGCTGTGGCACTGGATACAATTTAAACAAAATAATTGATAGAATACTAACCTGTAATCGGCAGCAGTTGTGTGCGTCACCCGTTTTAAATACAGAGTATAATGCTATTAGCGATCTCATAATTCAAATTCCCGAGACAGATATAATTAGCCAGTATATCTAAAACGAACTGGTGTAATTGGAAACACGTTATAAGCGGTACACGTCCTCCAGATAGATCGCGTGGGCACCGGAATGCGCTTCCGCAGTTCGTTAGGCGAATAGCGATCTCATAAATCTGAATTCCCGACACAGAGATAATTCACGAATTCCTCTATAACGAACGCTGTGGCACTGGATACAATTTAAACAAAATAATTGATAGAATACTAACCTGTAATCGGCAGCAGTTGTGTGCGTCTCCCGTTTTAAATACAGAGTATAATGCTATTAGCGATCTCATAAATTCAAATTCCCGAGACAGATATAATTAGCCAGTATATCTAAAACGAACTTGGTGTAATTGGAAACACGTTATAAGCGGTACACGTCCTCCAGATAGATCGCGTGGGCACCGGAATGCGCTTCCGCAGTTCGTTGGGCGAATAGCGATCTCATAAATCTGAATTCCCGACACAGAAATAATTAACCATTCTTCTATAATGAACGCTGTGGCATTGGATACAATTTAAACAAAATAATTGATAGAATACTAACCTGTAATCGGCAGCAGTTGTGTGCGTCACCCGTTTTAAATACAGAGTATAATGCTATTAGCGACCTCATAAATCCAAATTCCCGAGACAGATATAATTAGCCAGTACATCTAAAACGAACTTGGTGTAATTGGAGACAATTTACAAGCGGTACATGTCCTCCTGATAGATCGCGTGGGCACCGGAATGCGCTTCCGCAGTTCGTTGGGCGAATAGCGATCTCATAAATCTGAATTCCCGACACAGAAATAATTCACCAATTCTTCTATAACGAACGCTGTGGCACTGGATACAATTTAAACAAAATAATTGATAGAAAACTAACCTGTAATCGATGGCAGTTGTGTGCGTCACCCGTTTTAAATACAGAGTATAATGCTATTAGCGATCTCATGAATCCAAATTCCCGAGACAGATATAATTAGCCAGTACATCTAAAACGAACTTGGTGTAATTGGAAACACGTTATAAGCGGTACATGTCCTCCAGATAGATCGCGTGGGCACCGGAATGCGCTTCCGCAGTTCGTTGGGCGAATAGCGATCTCATAAATCTGAATTCCCGAAACAGAAATAATTCACGAATTCTTCTATAACGAACGCTGTGGCATTGGATACAATTCAAAATATGTTTCATTAAATTTTATTGGGTATGAAACATTTTTCATTCCTGAATTTTCCTGAATATGCCAAACATGTCCAGGGGATGTAATATTTTGGTGCAGTTGTCATGAAAATACCCTTTTGTTGAAGCATTTTACATGCAATCCATGTTATTATTACATAAGGCATAATAACCAAATATGTTAGCTAGCTCGCTCGTTTGATAATGAGGATTGATAAACATAGTGGTCGTATAAACGCATTTAATTAAAAACTTTCACTAAATCTACATACCTTTATTGCCGCAACCGAATCTGTGCAGACAAGTCTTGCAGTGGAGAATATTGGATGAGGCACGAGTAACAAACGTCTTATTAGAGAAGTAGCGCGTCAGCTGCTGCAGTTCACACTTGTATTAGAGCTCCCTCTACTGGATAATTGTAGTAAATAGCAATTACAACGTTCAAGCAGACAAGTACAGATAAATAATCATCGTTTTTTTTTTGTTTATTATATAATATATATTGATATATCGGTCGGGCTCTAGTACATAATCTGCAGAAATGGGTGCCTTTACTGAAGTTTTCACTAAAGCCACTCTGTGATCCCATATCATTCTTTCCAAGATAAGGTGG
The DNA here is from genome assembly GCF_018555375.3 of Anguilla rostrata. Taxonomy (NCBI): domain Eukaryota; kingdom Metazoa; phylum Chordata; class Actinopteri; order Anguilliformes; family Anguillidae; genus Anguilla; species Anguilla rostrata. The sequence goes on from NW_026986267.1 coordinate 6,140, forward strand.
GACTGGCTCAATGTATCTAAACTGATTTTTAAAAACCGTTTTTTGTCTTTGATCAGTTTTCAAGGTACCAGTGTTGCATGCCCGAAACAAATCCTCGGATTTAAGAACCTCTCTCTCTCACGGTCAGAGATATCCAATGATACCAGCTTTTCGTCCAACTTATGAAGTAAATGAGACTGACTGATATCATGCACTGCTTGAAAATCCTCAATAATAGACTGTATGACTGATGCTGGCAGTAAAAGTTTTGCCTGCAACTTTAAATAAAAGAAGCCAAATTGTTCAAGAAAAGGGATTCATCTGCTCTCTCTGGCAGCACCGCTGCTTGGTCTCCCTCGTTATCATCACTTACGTTACGTCGTCAGTCAAATCCCTCTCCAACACTGAAACATCCTCAACTTGTTCATTGGTTGCCGTTAGTCTCGTCTCTGTTCCTACTGTTACATGGCCCAGAAGACTGGATACTGTACAAGACTTGTGTACCGTGGAAAAATTAGAAATAAAGGAAGAGACGACTGAAAACGTTCTCCCACACTGACGAAATGGACAAGAACGGCCCTGCCCTCTCCGATATGAGATTTCAAATGAGAGTTTAAACTGGATAAATCATTGCATCTAACATTGCAAAATTCTACATGACAAGATACACACTCGATTGCAGTTACCTGTGCTCTCCTCTTATCTTTATGCTCTCGATATACATGACATTCCAACTGCGTCATGTTTCTGAACGAACGGGAGCAATCAAAAAAGGCGCATTTAAACAACGCGGTTGGAAGACTCGTATGTACTTTCATATGCCTAACAAACGCATACTTCGTTAAGCATTGGTGACCACAATACTGACATGTAAACATGCTTTCATACTAAGCTATCGCTGGCGAATGATTGGCCGTTATGATACTAACTATTTGATGAATTCGAAACGCACGTAGCCTACCTGCACAATCCGGCGACACTCTAGCCAGCTGCAACAAAAAATACTCAAAGTACAGGTTGCCTTGGAAAAGAACAAGAAAATTTATGTGAAATACAGATCAACGTATTCTGTTGGAAATCAAAAACGAACAAATTGTGATATAATTACTTTTAAATTCGCGTAGCCTATTAGGTGTGACACTCGACACTTGGCATTGCTTTGTTAGCAAATTCTCTGTCGCCACTACTAACCAACGGCTTCCCAATATCCATAGCAATTTCCAGTTAATTACTGAAAATTCAAACGGTGTTATGCAGTTAAGAGCAAAACGCCCACAATGCTGTTCTGTCTTAAGCAATGTGCCGTATATCAATAAAACAGCAGATTACTGTAGGAATTTCCCTGTAATTTCACATCAATTTCATGCCGTGTACCAACAATGACAATGAGTTTGCTTTTATATTTATTGATTTTTATAGATTTAATCAGCTGGACGTGAAAAATGTTCTTCTGCGGGCGTTTGGGCATATTATCTTACCGTTGTCAAGCAAAACTCTGCTTCGTAGTTCTAATTGGACCGTCCTTATGCAGACACTCTGGTTTGTTGTTCTAGTCGCACCGTTGTTAAGCAAACATCTCTGGTCGTAAGTTCTATGAAAACAATGATTTTATCAAGAAAAAATAGTTCATTCCCGTTTCATACCATGCAATTTGTTGTGTTCAATAATAGATGTTACAGGTTGAGTGTATTCTGACCACTAGGAGGCACTGTATTACTTTCCCGAGAGTAGTTGGAAGACTACCCTAGTAAGGATGTGACGTAAGGGGAAAGTGTGTTGACAGGAGAGATTGGGTTAAGATCAGAGACTGTAAAAAATATGGACACAGCTACTGTGACGTCACCCATTGACTCTCCGTGGGTCTCTAAAACACGTTTTGAAGCTCAATGGCGGGCGCGGCCATTTTCTCGATTTGGAGCCAAAACCATAGAGTTAAGCGGTCTTGTGATTTTTACAATTTGATTGACAGTCCGGTGCGGAAAAGCCCCTCAACCTGAACGAGGCTAGCTGACTGTCTGCCGTTATGTTTTAAAATATATTATCAGATGTTTACGGAGTTTAGTTTCCATCCGTGACTGTACTGTGTCATGTAATCACGTTATGTATGACATTAAAAATACAATTAGGCTATGTTCAGTTATCTTCAATTTATGTTTCTCAGCAAAACGAATATGCTTAGCTAGCATATCAGCTTGCCAGTGAGCTAGGTAGGCTGTCCGTGGTTAGCTCACGCGTTAGCAATATGAACCACAGGGGAAGAACATTGACTACACTGATGGTCAATCAATCGGAGATGTGTAGGCTACTGGTGATTTGACTAGGCAAATTTTCGTATAACTGTCTGGTAGATCTGTTAACCGAGCAAGTTATCGTCGTAGGTTTTCGCCAGTCAGATAATGAGCCTGCTACTACTAGCTACTCCATCGCCGTTTGTGGTGTTCACTTGCTGGGTGACGCTAGGTGACCGATCGTTCGCAAATCACTTTCTACCGAACAAAAATTAACACTCAGCGGTGATGAACAAATCTACCAAGTATTTTAATAACTGATCTGCAGGCGTGTAAATATGACAACGCACTTTGTACGGCAAGTTTTCCACCTGGTGCATGAAGAAAAATAATGTAGCCTACGTTGAATTTCTAATTATTATTAGGCTATTATTTTTTTCTTGTAAATCATCAAAACCAATGGAGAAAAGCCAATATACGCAAGGAGCCCCCAGAACCGATTCTGAGAACCACTGTCTTAAATGCCTAGCTTGTCGGTCTCTTAAATGCTAAAAACATGTTCCTTTATAAATGCCAAGATGGTTAATTTCGTTAAATTCTGTGTGTGTGTGTTGTATATTCAGCAAATGAACCTTGAAACTCTTAATTCGCTTCGTGAAACTGAAAAAGTGTTTATCCCAAAATCGGGATTATAGTAGCTTTGTCACATGCGTGAAGCATGGCCCAGGTAGACATTTACGGAATGTACACGACTGACAAGCCGCCAAACACGTTTGACAGATTGAATGTTTGCCGGTTAAGGTTAGCTAGCTAGTCAAATGGCTTGGTAGCCGAAGTTGCGAACTGTTTTAGCACAGGCTACTACTGGACTACCAAATATAGCAAGCTGATTACGCTTTCTGCCAAGTAATTATTTGGTTAAGTAGGCTAAAGGAAATAGTAAAAATGACTCGGATACCGAAAAACTTAAGAGGAGGATTATTTTATGGTCGTCTAGAGCAGCTGTAAATAGCACACGCCATAATGAAATCACCACGAAATGGGATGCCTGCATTTTCAGACTTAGCACAAATTCATCTGCCTAGCACTGTCACCCTTTTAAAACGTGTGTTCGTAGACATAGCGTCTTTCAAAACGGATTTTGAATGCAGCTAGCTTAATGAATAATGAGGCCTTTTAAATGCCTGGGGCAAATAAGAGGCGATTGGGCTCCACAGTTAACGAAGAAGCACCTGCGTGGGCACCGGAATGCGCTTCCGCAGTTCGTTAGGCAAATAGCGATCTCATAAATCTGAATTCCCGACACAGAAATAATTCACGAATTCTTTTATAACGAACGCTGTGGCACTGGATACAATTTAAACAAAATAATTGATAGAATACTAACCTGTAATCGGCAGCAGTTTTGTGCGTCACCCGTTTTAAATACAGATTATAATGCTATTAGCGATCTCATAAATTCAACTTCCCGAGACAGATATAATTAGCCAGTATATCTAAAACGAACTTGGTGTAATTGGAGACAATTTACAAGCGGTACACGTCCTCCTGATAGATCGCGTGGGCACCGGAATGCGCTTCCGCAGTTCGTTGTTCGAATAGCGATCTCATAAATCTGAATTCCCGACACAGAAATAATTCACGAATTCTTTATAACGAACGCTGTGGCACTGGATACAATTTAAACAAAATAATTGATAGAATACTAACCTGTAATCGGCAGCAGTTGTGTGCGTCACCCGTTTTAAATACAGAGTATAATGCTATTAGCGATCTCATAAATTCAAATTCCCGAGACAGATATAATTAGCCAGTATATCTAAACGAACTGGTGTAATTGGAAACACGTTATAAGCGGTACACGTCCTCCAGATAGATCGCGTGGGCACCGGAATGCGCTTCTGCAGTTCGTTAGGCGAATAGCGATCTCATAAATCTGAATTCCCGACACAGAAATAATTCACCAATTCTTCTATAACGAACGCTGTGGCACTGGATACAATTTAAACAAAATAATTGATAGAATACTAACCTGTAATCGGCAGCAGTTGTGTGCGTCACCCGTTTTAAATACAGAGTATAATGCTATTAGCGATCTCATGAATTCAAATTCCCGAGACAGATATAATTAGCCAGTATATCTAAAACGAACTTGGTGTAATTGGAAACACGTTATAAGCGGTACACGTCCTCCAGATAGATCGCGTGGGCACCGGAATGCGCTTCCGCAGTTCGTTAGGCGAATAGCGATCTCATAAATCTGAATTCCCGACACAGAAATAATTCACGAATTCTTCTATAACGAACGCTGTGGCACTGGATACAATTTAAACAAAATAATTGATAGAATACTAACCTGTAATCGGCAGCAGTTGTGTGCGTCACCCGTTTTAAATACAGAGTATAATGCTATTAGCGATCTCATAAATTCAAATTCCCGAGACAGATATAATTAGCCAGTATATCTAAAACGAACTTGGTGTAATTGGAAACACGTTATAAGCGTACACGTCCTCCAGATAGATCGCGTGGGCACCGGAATGCGCTTCCGCAGTTCGTTGGGCGAATAGCGATCTCATAAATCTGAATTCCCGACACAGAAATAATTACCAGTTCTTCTATAAGAACGCTGTGGCACTGGATACAATTTAAACAAAATAATTGATAGAATACTAACCTGTAATCGGCAGCAGTTGTGTGCGTCACCCGTTTTAAATACAGAGTATAATGCTATTAGCGACCTCATACATCCAAATTCCCGAGACAGATATAATTAGCCAGTACATCTAAAACGAACTTGGTGTAATTGGAACATTTAAAGCGGTACACGTCCTCCTGATAGATCGCGTGGGCACCGGAATGCGCTTCCGCAGTTCGTTGGGCGAATAGCGATCTCATAAATCTGAATTCCCGACACAGAAATAATTCACCAATTCTTCTATAACGAACGCTGTGGCACTGGATACAATTTAAACAAAATAATTGATAGAAAACTAACCTGTAATCGGAGGCAGTTGTGTGCGTCACCCGTTTTAAATACAGAGTATAATGCTATTAGCGATCTCATGAATCCAAATTCCCGAGACAGATATAATTAGCCAGTACATCTAAAACGAACTTGGTGTAATTGGAAACACGTTATAAGCGGTACATGTCCTCCAGATAGATCGCGTGGGCACCGGAATGCGCTTCCGCAGTTCGTTGGGCGAATAGCGATCTCATAAATCTGAATTCCCGAAACAGAAATAATTCACGAATTCTTCTATAACGAACGCTGTGGCATTGGATACAATTCAAAATATGTTTCATTAAATTTTATTGGGTATGAAACATTTTTCATTCAATTTCTGGAATTTTCCTGAATATGCCAAACATGTCCAGGGATGTAATATTTGGTGCAGTTGTCATGAAAATACCCTTTTGTTGAAGCATTTTACATGCAATCCATGTTATTATTACATAAGGCATAATAACCAAATATGTTAGCTAGCTCGCTCGTTTGATAATGAGGATTGATAAACATAGTGGTCGTATAAACGCATTTAATTAAAAACTTTCACTAAATCTACATACCTTTATTGCCGCAACCGAATCTGTGCAGACAAGTCTTGCAGTGGAGAATATTGGATGAGGCACGAGTAACAAACGTCTTATTAGAGAAGTAGCGCGTCAGCTGCTGCAGTTCACACTTGTATTAGAGCTCCCTCTACTGGATAATTGTAGTAAATAGCAATTACAACGTTCAAGCAGACAAGTACAGATAAATAATCATCGTTTTTTTTTGTTTATTATATAATATATATTAATATATTATAGATATATCGGTCGGGCTCTAGTACATAATCTGCAGAAATGGGTGCCTTTACTGAAGTTTTCACTAAAGCCACTCTGTGATCCCATATCATTCTTTCCAAGATAAGGTGGGACTGGCTCAATGTATCTAAACTGATTTTTAAAAACCGTTTTTGTCTTTGATCAGTTTTCAAGGTACCAGTGTTGCATGCCCGAAACAAATCCTCGGATTTAAGAACCTCTCTCTCTCACGGTCAGAGATATCCAATGATACCAGCTTTTCGTCCAACTTATGAAGTAAATGAGACTGACTGATATCATGCACTGCTTGAAAATCCTCAATAATAGACTGTATGACTGATGCTGGCAGTAAAAGTTTTGCCTGCAACTTTAAATAAAAGAAAGCCAAATTGTTCAAGAAAAGGGATTCATCTGCTCTCTCTGGCAGCACCGCTGCTTGGTCTCCCTCGTTATCATCACTTACGTTACGTCGTCAGTCAAATCCCTCTCCAACACTGAAACATCCTCAACTTGTTCATTGGTTGCCGTTAGTCTCGTCTCTGTTCCTACTGTTACATGGCCCAGAAGACTGGATACTGTACAAGACTTGTGTACCGTGGAAAAATTAGAAATAAAGGAAGAGACGACTGAAAACGTTCTCCCACACTGACGAAATGGACAAGAAACGGCCCTGCCCTCTCCGATATGAGATTTCAAATGAGAGTTTAAACTGGATAAATCATTGCATCTAACATTGCAAAATTCTACATGACAAGATACACACTCGATTGCAGTTACCTGTGCTCTCCTCTTATCTTTATGCTCTCGATATACATGACATTCCAACTGCGTCATGTTTCTGTACGAACGGGAGCAATCAAAAAGGCGCATTTAAACAACGCGGTTGGAAGACTCGTATGTACTTTCATATGCCTAACAAACGCATACTTCGTTAAGCATTGGTGACCACAATACTGACATGTAAACATGCTTTCATACTAAGCTATCGCTGGCGAATGATTGGCCGTTATGATACTAACTAGTTTGATGAATTCGAAACGCACGTAGCCTACCTGCACAATCCGGCGACACTCTAGCCAGCTGCAACAAAAAATACTCAAAGTACAGGGTTGCCTTGGAAAAGAACAAGAAAATTTATGTGAAATACAGATCAACGTATTCTGTTGGAAATCAAAAACGAACAAATTGTGATATAATTACTTTTAAATTCGCGTAGCCTATTAGGTGTGACACTCGACACTTGGCATTGCTTTGTTAGCAAATTCTCTGTCGCCACTACTAACCAACGGCTTCCCAATATCCATAGCAATTTCCAGTTAATTACTGAAAATTCAAACGGTGTTATGCAGTTAAGAGCAAAACGCCCACAATGCTGTTCTGTCTTAAGCAATGTGCCGTATATCAATAAAACAGCAGATTACTGTAGGAATTTCCCTGTAATTTCACATCAATTTCATGCCGTGTACCAACAATGACAATGAGTTTGCTTTTATATTTATTGATTTTTATAGATTTAATCAGCTGGACGTGAAAAATGTTCTTCTGCGGGCGTTTGGGCATATTATCTTACCGTTGTCAAGCAAAACTCTGCTTCGTAGTTCTAATTGGACCGTCCTTATGCAGACACTCTGGTTTGTTGTTCTAGTCGCACCGTTGTTAAGCAAACATCTCTGGTCGTAAGTTCTATGAAAACAATGATTTTATCAAGAAAAAATAGTTCATTCCCGTTTCATACCATGCAATTTGTTGTGTTCAATAATAGATGTTACAGGTTGAGTGTATTCTGACCACTAGGAGGCACTGTATTACTTTCCCGAGAGTAGTTGGAAGACTACCCTAGTAAGGATGTGACGTAAGGGGAAAGTGTGTTGACGAGGAGAGATTGGGTTAAGATCAGAGACTGTAAAAATATGGACACAGCTACTGTGACGTCACCCATTGACTCTCCGTGGGTCTCTAAAACACGTTTTGAAGCTCAATGGCGGGCGCGGCCATTTTCTCGATTTGGAGCCAAAACCATAGAGTTAAGCGGTCTTGTGATTTTTACAATTTGATTGACAGTCCGGTGCGGAAAAGCCCCTCAACCTGAACGAGGCTAGCTGACTGTCTGCCGTTATGTTTTAAAATATATTATCAGATGTTTACGGAGTTTAGTTTCCATCCGTGACTGTACTGTGTCATGTAATCACGTTATGTATGACATTAAAAATACAATTAGGCTATGTTCAGTTATCTTCAATTTATGTTTCTCAGCAAAACGAATATGCTTAGCTAGCATATCAGCTTGCCAGTGAGCTAGGTAGGCTGTCCGTGGTTAGCTCACGCGTTAGCAATATGAAACATTGACTACACTGATGGTCAATCAATCGGAGATGTGTAGGCTACTGGTGATTTGACTAGGCAAATTTTCGTATAACTGTCTGGTAGATCTGTTAACCGAGCAAGTTATCGTCGTAGGTTTTCGCCAGTCAGATAATGAGCCTGCTACTACTAGCTACTCCATCGCCGTTTGTGGTGTTCACTTGCTGGGTGACGCTAGGTGACCGATCGTTCGCAAATCACTTTCTACCGAACAAAAATTAACACTCAGCGGTGATGAACAAATCTACCAAGTATTTTAATAACTGATCTGCAGGCGTGTAAATATGACAACGCACTTTGTACGGCAAGTTTTCCACCTGGTGCATGAAGAAAAATAATGTAGCCTACGTTGAATTTCTAATTATTATTAGGCTATTATTTTTTTCTTGTAAATCATCAAAACCAATGGAGAAAAGCCAATATACGCAAGGAGCCCCCAGAACCGATTCTGAGAACCACTGTCTTAAATGCCTAGCTTGTCGGTCTCTTAAATGCTAAAAACATGTTCCTTTATAAATGCCAAGATGGTTAATTTCGTTAAATTCTGTGTGTGTGTGTTGTATATTCAGCAAATGAACCTTGAAACTCTTAATTCGCTTCGTGAAACTGAAAAAG
>NW_026986268.1:0-7857 GCF_018555375.3 Anguilla rostrata
CCTAACCCAACCTAACCCTAACCCTAACCCTAGCCCTAACCCTAACCCTAACCCTCACAAACGGGTGGCCTAACCCTAACCCTAACCCTCACCCACGGGTGGCCTAACCCAACCCTAACCCTAACCCTACCCTAGCCCTAACCCTAACCCTAACCCTCACAAACAGGTGGCCTAACCCTAACCCTAACCCTCACCCACGGGTGGCCTAACCCTAACCCTAACCCTAACCCTAACCCTCACCCACGGGTGGCCTAACCCTAACCCTAACCCTAACCCTAACCCCAACCCTAGCCCTAACCCTAACCCTAACCCTCACAAACGGGTGGCCTAACCCTAACCCTAACCCTCACCCACGGGTGGCCTAACCCTAACCCTAACCCTAACCCTCAACCCTAACCCTAGCCCTAGCCCTAACCCTAACCCTAACCCTCACAACGGGTGGCCTAACCCTAACCCCAACCCTAACCCAACCCTAACCCTAACCCTAACCCTAACCCTCACAACGGGTGGCCTAACCCTAACCCTAACCCTCACCCTAACCCTAACCCTAACCCAACCCTAACCCTAACCCTAGCCCTAACCCTAACCCTAACCCTCACAAACGGGTGGCCTAACCCTAACCCTAACCCTCACCCACGGGTGGCCTAACCCTAACCCTAACCCTAACCCCAACCCTAACCCTAACCCTAACCCTAACCCTAACCCTAACCCTAACCCTAACCCTCACAAACGGTGGCCTAACCCTAACCCTAACCCAACCCTAACCCTAACCCTAGCCCTAACCCTAACCCTAACCTTCCCCACGGTGGCCTAACCCTAACCCTAACCTAACCCAACCCTAACCTAACCTAACCCTAACCTTAACCCTAGCCCTAACCCTAGGCCTAACCCTAACCCTCACCCACGGGTGGCCTAACCCTAACCATAGCCCTAACCCTAACCCTAACCCTAGGCCTAACCCTAACCCTCAACCAGGGGTGGCCTAACCCTAACCCTAACCCTAAACATAGGCCTAACCCTAACCCTAACCCTAACCCTAACCCTAACCCTAACCCTAACCATAGCCCTAACCCTCACCCACAGGTGGCCTAACCCCTAACCCTAACCATACCCAACTAACCCTAACCCTAACCCTAACCATAGCCCTAACCCAGACCCTAACCCTAACCATAACCCTAGCCCTAACCCTAACCCTCACCCACAGATGGCCTAACCCTAACCCTAACCATAGCCCTAACCCTCATCCACAGGTGGCCTAACCCTAACCCTAACCCTAACCCTAACATTAACCCTAACCCAAACCATAGCCCTAACCCTAACATTAACCCTAACCCTAACCATAGCCCTAACCCTAACCCTAACCCAACCATAACCCTAGCCCTAACCCTCACCCACAGATGGCCTAACCCTAACCCTAGCCATAACCCTAACCCTAACCCTAACCCTAGGCCTAACCCTAACCCTAACCCTAACCATAGCCCTAACCCTAATCCTAAACCTAACCATAGCCCTAACCCTAACCCTAACCCTCACTCATGGGTGGCCTAACCCTAACCCAAACCCTAACCCTAACCATAGCCCTAACCCTAACCCTATCACTAACCCTAACCCTAGCCCTAACACTAACCCTAACCCTAGCCCCTAACCTAACCCTAACCCTACCCCTAGCGCAAGCCCTAACCCTGAACCTCATCAACGGGTGGCCTAACCCTAACACTAACCCTAACCATAGCCCTAACCCTAACCCTAACCCTAACCATAGCCCTAACCCTAACCCTAACCCTCACTCATGGGTGGCCTAACCCTAACCCAAACCCTAACCCTAACCATAGCCCTAACCCAACCCTACACTACCCTAACCCTAGCCCTACACTAACCCTAACCTACCCCTAGCGCAACCCTAACCCTAACCCTCATCACGGGTGGCCTAACCACCTAACCCTAACCACTAACCCTAACCTACCTAACCCTAACCCTAACCCTACACCCACAGATGGCCTAACCCTAACCCTAACCCTAGCCTAACCTTAACCCTAGCCCTAACCATAGCCCTAACCCTAACCATAGCCATAACCCTAACCCTAACCTAGGCCTAACCCTACCCTAGCCCTAACCCTAACCATAGCCCTAACCCTAACCCTAACCATAGCCCTAACCGTAACCACCTAACCATAACTCAGCCCTAACCCTAACCAACCTAACCATAGCCCTAACCCTAACCCTAACCATAGCCCTAACCCTAACCCTAACCCTAACCCTAACCATAACCCTCACCCAAGATGGCCTAACCCTAACCCTAACCCTAACCATAGCCATAACCCTAACCCTAACCCTAACCTAGCCCGACCTTAACCCAACCCTAACCCTAGGCCTATCCTAACCCTAACCCTAACCCTAACCCTAAACCTAACCCAAGGCCTATCCAAACCCTAACCCTAACCCTAGCCCTAGCCCTAGCCCTAACCCTAACCTAAACCTTGGCCCTAGCCCTAACCCTAACCCTAACCCTCACCCACGGGTGGCCTAACCCTAACCCTAACCCTAACCCTAACCCTAACCCTAACCCAAAATATAACCCTAGCCCTTGCCCTATCCTTAACCCCAACCCTAACCCGAGCCATAGCCCTAGCCCTATCCCTAACCATAACCCTAGCCCTAGCCCTAGCCATCAGGGTAGCCCTAACCCTAACCCTAACCCTAGCCCTAGCCCTAACCCTAACCCTAACCCGAGTCCTAGCCCTAGCCCTAACCCTAACCCTAGGCCAATCCTTAAACCTAACCCTAACGCTAACCCTAGCCTTAACCCTAACCCTAACCCTAACCCGAGCCCCAGCCCTAGCCCTAACCCTAGGCCAATCCTTAAACCTAAACCTAACCCTAACCCTAGCCATAGCCTTAACCCTAACCCTAACCCTAGGCCTATCCTTAACCCTAACTCTAGCTTTAGCCCTAAACCTTACCCTAACCATAGGCATATCCTTAACCCTAGCCCTAACCCTAGGCCTATCCTTAAACCTAACCCTAACCCTAACCCTAAACCTAACCCAAGGCCTATCCATATCCCTAACCCTAACCCTAGCCCTAGCCCTAACCCTAACCCTAACCCTAACCCGAGCCCTAGCCCTAGCCCTAGCCCTAACCCAATCCCTAGCCCTTGCCCTAGCCCTAGCCCAAGCCCTAAGCCTAAAACTTGCCCTGGCCCTAGCCCACGAGAGGGAGAGTGCTCCGAAAAAATAAGAGTGCCACGGGGGACCAGTTGCACGAGAGGAGCGTGCTCCGAAAAATTCAGAGTGCCACGGGGCACCAGTTGCATGAGAGGGAGAGTGCTCCGAAAAAATAACAGAGTGCCACGGGGACCAGTTTGCACGAGAGAGAGCGATAGAGAGAGAGGGAGAGTGAGCTCAGAAAAATGACAAAGTGCCACGTGTGACCATTGCACGAGAGGGAGAGTGCTCCGAAAAATATCAGAGTGCCACGGGGACCCAGTTGCACGAGAGGGAGCGTACTCCCGCAAAATATCCGAGTGCCACGGGTGAGCAGTTTGCACGAGAGCGAGAGTGAGCGCTCAGAAAAATGACAAAGTGCAACGGGTTGACCAGTTGCACGAGAGGGAGAGTTGCTCCGAAAAATATCAGAGTGCCACGGGGTGCCAGTTGCACGAGCGGGACAGTGCTCCGAAAATTATCAGAGTTCCACGTGGGACCAGTTGCACGAGAGAGAGAGATAGAAAGAGAGAGAGAGAGAGAGATGGAGCTCAGAGAAATGACAAAGTGCCACGGGTGACCAGGTGCATGAGAGCGAGCCGTCCGAAAAAATGTCGAGTTCCACGGTGACCAGTTGCACGAGAGGGAGAGTGCTCCGAAAAATATCAGAGTGCCACGGGGGACCAGTTGCACGAGAGGGAGAGTGCTCCGAAAAACACCAGAGTGCCACGGGTGACCAGTTGCACGAGAGAGAGCAATAGAGAGAGACAGAGAGCGAGCTCAGAAAAATGACAAAGTGCCACGGGTGGCCAGTTGCAACACGAGAGAGAGTGCTCCGAAAAATATCAGAGTGCCTCGGGGGACCAGTTGCACGAGAGGGAGCGTGCTCCGAAAATATCTGAGTTCCACGGGGGACCAGTTGCTCGAGAGGAGAGTGCTCCGAAAAATATCGGAGCGCCACGGGGGACCAGTTGCACGAGAGGAGAGTGCTCCCGAAAAATACCAGCGTGCCACGGGTGACCAGTTGCACGAGAGGGAGAGTGCTCCAAAAAATATCGGAGCGCCACGGGGACCAGTTGCACGAGAGGGAGAGTGCTCCGAAAATATCAGCGTGCCACGGGTGACCAGTTGCACGAGAGGGAGAGTGCTCCGAAAAATTTCAGAGTGCCACGGGGACCAGTTTGCACGAGAGGGAGCGATAGAGAGAGAGAGAGAGAGAGAGAGAGAGAGCGAGCTTAGAAAATGACAAAGTGCCACGGGTGACCAGTTGCACGAGAGGGAGCGTGCTCCGAAAAATATCAGCATGCCACGGGTAACCATTTGCACGAGAGGGAGGGTGCTCCGAAAAAAATCGGAGCGCCACGGGGGACCAGTTTGCACGAGAGGGAGAGTGCTCCAAAAAATATCGGAGCGTCACGGGGAACCCAGTTGCACGAGAGGAGAGTGCTCCGAAAAATATCAGCGTGCCACGGGTGACCATTTTGCACGAGAGGGAGAGTGCTCCGAAAAATTTCAGAGTGCCACGGGGACCAGTTGCACGAGAGGGAGAGTGCTCCGAAAAACACCAGAGTGCCGCGGGTGACCAGTTGCAGGAGAGAGCGACAGAGAGAGAAGAGAGAGAGAGAGAGAGCGAGCTTAGAAAAATGACAAAGTGCCACGGTGACCAGTTGCACGAGAGGGAGAGTGCTCCGAAAAATATCAAGTGCCACGGGGGACCAGTTGCACGAGAGGAGAGTGCTCCGAAAAATATCAGAGTGCCACGGGGGCCAGTTGCACGAGAGGGAGCGTTGCTCCGAAAATATCAGAGTTCCACGGGTGACCAGTTTGCACGAGAGGGAGAGTGCTCCAAAAAATATCGGAGTGCCACGGGGGACCAGTTGCACGAGAGGGAGAGTGCTCCGAAAAATATCTATTTTCACGGGGGATCAGTTGCACGAGAGGGAGAGTGTCTCCGAAAAATATCAGAGTTCCACGGGGACCAGTTGCACGAGAGGGAGAGTGCTCCAAAAAAAATCAGAGTTCCACGGGGGACCAGTTGCACGAGAGGGAGCGTGCTCCGAAAATATCAGCGTGCCACGGTGACCATTTCACGAGAGGGAGCGCGCTCCAAAAAATATCAAGTGCCACGGGGACCAGTTTGCACGAGAGGGAGTGCTCCGAAAAACACAGAGTGCCACGGGTGACCAGTTGCCCGAGAGAGAGAGAGAGACAGGATAGAGAGAGAGAGAGAGAGAGAGAGAGCGAGCGAGCTCAAGAAATGACAAAGTGCCACGGTGACCATTTGCACGAGAGCTATCGCTCAGAAAAAAAAAAAAAAAATGACAAAATGCCGCGGGTGACCAGTTGCACGAGAGGGAGAGTGCTCTGAAAAAATTTTCAGAGTTGCCACGGGGGACCAGTTTGTGCGCAAAACGTGTACGTTTTTTTTGCTCACGCTATGCAAAACGAATTTTTTTTTTGGAGCCTTTCTAGAAGGAAAAACCCATTTCTGTTGTGCTAAAGGCCCAGGAAGATTTATGGAGAGCGAAAAGAAAAAGACCCTCAACATCGGAGAAAATGCCAAAGTCTCACACTCTGCTCTCTCTGTTTGCAGACGACTGGAGTCCCCTTCCCCACCCTGGAAGGGCTCTCGCAGCGCTGGCGGGATGACACCGGGCGCGCGCGACCGGACTTCTCTGGCCGCCTGGGGAGCTTTTTAATTGGGGGCTGGCACGGGCCCGCCTGGCGGTAGACGCCCGATGCCCACGCCGGACCGTGCGTCGTGCCGGTGGGCCCGCGCTGCGACCCCGGGAGGCGGAGCGACCGAGTCGGCCCTGGAAACCAATCAGAACTGTCCCGATCCGAGCCCGCGGGTCAGGAAAGGGAGAAATACGGGGGAAGGCCTCCCTGCTCTCCGACTCCCCTGGCCCCCGGGCTGAGAAGCGCGTATTCTCCTGTCGCCCTCCACAGGCCCGTTCCGAGCGAAAACAATGGTCTTTCTCCGCCACGTGTAGGCTCTCTCGCCCAGAGGCCCGCCGGCCCGCCGACGGTCGGGCCGCCCGTGCAGGCGCCCCCCCCTAGCGCCCCTCTCCTTTTCCGATAAAAATGAAGCCGGTTAGTGCCTGGTTGATTTCCTCCAGTAGGCATAGCTTGTTCCTCAAAGATGAAGCCATGCATGTCTAAGTACACACGGCCGGTACAGTGAGAACTGCGAATGGCGGTCTTAATCATTTATGGTTCCTGTTGATTCCTCCAACGTTACTATGGATAACTGTGGCAATTCATAGCCGAATACTGCCGACAGAGCGCTGACCCTCCAGGGGGATGCGTGCATTTATCGACCCAAAACCCATCCGGGGTGCCTCGCGCAGCCCCGGCCGCTTTGGTGCCTCTAATAACCTCGGGCCGTCGGCACGCCCTCCCGTGTGCGTTGACGCTCATATCGAATGTCTGGTCTGCCCTATCAACTTTCGATGGTAACGATTCTGCGCCTACCATGGTGAACCACGGGTACGGAATCAGGTTCCGATTTTCCGAGAGGAGCCTTGAGAAACGGCACCACATCCAGGCAGGCAGGCAGGCGCGCAAATTACCCACTCCCGACTCGGGAGGTAGTGAACGAAAAATACAATACAGGACTCTTTTCGAGGCCCTGTAATTGGAATGAGTACACTTTAAATCCCTTTTTTTACCGAGGATCATTGGAGGGCAATTCCTGGTGCCAGCACCGCGGTAATTCCAGCTCTCCATCGTATATTAAGTTGCTGCTACAAAAGCTCGTAGTTGGATCTTGGGATCAAGAAAAAAACGAGCTGGCGGTCCGCCGCGTGCTAGCTAACCGCCTGTCCCAGCCCCTCTGCCTCTCGGCTCCCCCTCTATGCTCTTAGCTGAGGGTGGGGTGGTGTCCCGGGGTCCGAAGCCGTTTACTTTTAAAAATTAAGTGTTCAAAGCAGGCCCTGGTGCCTGAATACCGCAGTAGAATAATGAATAGGACTCTTTTCGGTCTAT
Organism: Anguilla rostrata; assembly: GCF_018555375.3. Taxonomy (NCBI): domain Eukaryota; kingdom Metazoa; phylum Chordata; class Actinopteri; order Anguilliformes; family Anguillidae; genus Anguilla; species Anguilla rostrata. Next base: position 7,191 of record NW_026986268.1, read on the forward strand.
TTTGTGGGTTTTCCAGAACTGTGGCCATGTGAAGAGGGCCGGCCGGGTCAATTCGTATTGTGCCGCGAGAGGTTGAAATCTTGGACCGGCTCAGACGTACGAAAGCGAAAGCATTTGCCAAGAATGTTTTTCAATTCTAATCAGAACGAAAGTCCGGAGGTTTCGAGACGATCAATAACCTTCGTAGTTTCGACCATAACGATGCCCAACTAGCGATCCGGCGGCGTTTTCCCATGACCCGCCGGGCAGCGTCCGGGAAAACCCAGTCTTTGGGTTCGGGGGGCGTATGTTGCAAAGCTGAAACTTAAAGGAATTGACTGAATGGTCACCACCAGGAGTGGAGCACTGCCTGCGGCGTAATTTGACCTCAACAACACGGGAACCTCACCCGGCCCGGACACGGAAAGGATTGCCAGATTTGATAGCTCTTTTCCTCTCGATTCTGTGGGTGGTGGTGGCCTGCCGTTCTTATTTGAGTGGAGCGCTTTGTCCTGTGTATAATTCCGATAACGAACGATACTCCGGCATGCTACTAGTTACGCGGCCCCGAGCGGCCGCGTCCAACTCTAGAGGGACAGTGGCGTTTACAGCGCACACGAGATTTAGCCATAAAACAGGTCTGTGGATTGCCCTGAGGATTCCGGGGCTTGCACGCGCCGCCACACGA
>NW_026986269.1:0-10656 GCF_018555375.3 Anguilla rostrata
GGGCAGCACCATGACATAGATATGCAATGCGTGAAATATCATTAGCAAACCTGTCCGTGGTTTTAAAGAAGAACACAGGCGAGTTAGCACAGAAGAGCTCCCGTTGAATCCATATGGCTTTGCAATATTGTAGCCGGTTAACAATTGAACGTGCAGATGGTACGTCATAATACAGTTTGGGGAACGGCTGGTAGATATGGTGCAAAAGCAATAATTGAGAAGTAGTAGACAATTATTAGTGAGGTAAAAGCAGGTTAAAGAAACACATTCCTAGCTGGGCTTGAACTTCCAACCCTGTGTTCCCAAACCTGTAACCTTACCCACTAGGCCACAGGCGGGCTAGCTGTTTGTACTCAAAATGTTTCAGAGTAAAAAGGTATGGGTATTTTGCGTGTGTATGCAAGTTTTTCATAGGGTCGTGTAGGTGAAGATTTGGCGGGTGTCTGTAAAATGTCCAATGGGAAGACATGTTATTAGTGGGATAGGCGGCAGGAAAAATAAGAATGAGAAGATGAAGAAGAAGAAGGAGAAAACGTAAAATCCCCTTAGTTTGGGGCTTTATTGTGTGGACATGTGAAGGTGTTTATGACATCTGTCTGTTGAAATGGGGTCAGAATGTACAGAATTTAATGTTTTTAATGGCTGAGTGTCTGTGGCTGTTGTGGTTATTTCTGTGGGGAACCCTGAAAAGTGCCAAACTCTCGGTGCTGTATAGGTATGGGGCATGCCTCCACCAAGGCGTAACTTGGTGGGATGGCATACCTACCATCCCAATACCTGTCAATTTTGTTTTCTTTTTTGTGATGGTCATAATTTAGAAGCAGAAACAAATTTTGCTCAGAGGGGGTATACTCATTTGCAACATGGCTTTTTATAATGTTGGTTAAAAAACATGCTTTCCTGTTTAGCATTGCAGTATTGCAGTGTTGCTGAAACACTACATAATATCTTTTTTATTTGTAAAGCGATAAAGCTGGATTTCCATTTTTCAGAGAGGGTGTACTCCTTCATGATGTGCACTGTAACATTGCTGTGTCCCAAGCATGGTGCCCTAAAATTGGGGGATTGTGTATAAAAAGGGCTGTAATTCATACACTGTTCACCTGATATGCATGTAAATACTTTTTTTTATTACAAATCTCAATTGTGGAGTACAGAGGCAAATCAATAAATGATGGGTCTTTGTCCCAAACATTATGGAGGGCACTGTATCCCTAATAATATTTAAATGCGTTTAATTTCATATTGTTTGTTCTCTGCAGGTTTCTGCCTCTGCTGCTGACGTTGAGAGGTCCTTAACTTTGCCTGACAGTCCTCGATTGATTGTTCTCGGTATGCATGTGTATGTTTAATTAAACTTTTCCTTGACCATGTGGCCACACCACAGGCCTTCCCTGTCCTCACTGCTATGCTATGTGTCAACCCCATCCCAACCTGTTCTCTCCCCTACAGAACTCGCCTCCGCAGGCGAGGACCCCGTGGCGACGGAACCTCTCCAAACTTCGCTATCCCTCACTGACCCCCCTGTGACGACTTCACGGTCGCAGGAGGGCTATGGAACTGCCAGTCTGCTACGCGGAAGGCTGACTTCATTTCAGCCTACGCGTCCCTCTTCTCCCTACATTTCCTTGCCCTCACTGAGACCTGGATCACACCAGGCAACACTGCAACCCCTGCAGCCCTCTCCTCCTCCTTCTCCTTTTCTCACGCCCTCCGCCCGTCTGGCCGTGGTGGGGGCACAGGTTTGCTGATCTCTCCCTCTTGGAAATTCTCTGTTCTCCCCCTTTCTCACCTCTCCATCTCTACCTTTGAATACCACTCTGTCTCAATCACCTATCCTGTTAACTTGTACATTGTTGTTATCTATCGCCCTCCAGGGCCCCTGGGAAGCTTCCTCGATGAGCTCAACACCCTGCTCAGCTCCTTCCCAGAGAATGGTGTAAAGGGGAGTCAAACTGGGACCCAGAAAAGGCTGGCATTTGAACGGGCCTGCAGGCTGGGACTCATCCTGTACTTCAAAGAACCCAGAGCCGTGTGATAAAACAATAAGTTACTTGGACTTCCTCGGGATAAGCAGGCCATTTGGCTCTCTGGAATGTTGCCATCCCGGACACATCTAAGATAAGGGGAACTAGTCTCTTTGTCTATGGTTGTGGGGTATGTGTGTTCGGGCCATTAAGGGTAAAAAGATCATCAGGCCTCTGGACAAATGGTGGGGCAACTACGCTTGACAGTTCCACAGTGCCGTTATGTGGGCCCCTCTATCATTACACTTTTTATTTATTTTCTGGATCTGGACTCTAAACCATCTGTTTATCATATTTACAAACCCCGGAAAACCTTACAAACCATGCACGTGTTTTCATTATATTACTGTATTATGCCTTATGTAATAATAACATGGATTGCATGTAAAATGCTTCAACAAAAGGGTATTTTCATGACAACTGCACCATAATATTACATCCCCTGGACATGTTTGGCATATTCAGGAAAATTCCAGAAATTGAATGAAAAATGTTTCATACCCAATAAAATTTAATGAAACATATTTTAAATTGTATCCAATGCCACAGCGTTCGTTATAGAAGAATTCGTAAATTATTTCTGTGTCGGGAATTCAGATTTATGAGATCGCTATTCGCCCAACGAACTGCGGAAGCGCATTCCGGTGCCCACGCGATCTATCTGGAGGACATGTACCGCTTATAACGTGTTTCCAATTACACCAAGTTCGTTTTAGATGTACTGGCTAATTATATCTGTCTCGGGAATTTGGATTCATGAGTTCGCTAATAGCATTATACTCTGTATTTAAAACGGGTGACGCACACAACTGCTGCCGATTACAGGTTAGTATTCTATCAATTATTTTTTTTAAATTGTATCCAATGCCACAGCGTTCTTATAGAAGAATGGTAATTATTTCTGTGTCGGGAATTCAGATTTATGAGATCGCTATTCGCCCAACGAACTGCGGAAGCGCATTCCGGTGCCCACGCGATCTATCTGGAGGACGTGTACCGCTTATAACGTGTTTCCAATTACACCAAGTTCGTTTTAGATATACTGGCTAATTATATCTGTCTCGGGAATTTGAATTTATGAGATCGCTAATAGCATTATACTCTGTATTTAAAACGGGTGACGCACACAACTGCTGCCGATTACAGGTTAGTATTCTATCAATTATTTTGTTTAAATTGTATCCAGTGCCACAGCGTTCGTTATAGAAGAATTGGTGAATAATTTCTGTGTCGGGAATTCAGATTTATGAGATCGCTATTCGCCTAACGAACTGCGGAAGCGCATTCCGGTGCCCACGCGATCTATCTGGAGGACGTGTACCGCTTATAACGTGTTTCCAATTACACCAGTTCGTTTTAGATTACTGGCTAATTATATCTGTCTCGGGAATTTGAATTTATGAGATCGCTAATAGCATTATACTCTGTATTTAAAACGGGTGACGCACACAACTGCTGCCGATTACAGGTTAGTATTCTATCAATTATTTTGTTTAAATTGTATCCAGTGCCACAGCGTTCGTTATAAAGAATTCGTGAATTATTTCTGTGTCGGGAATTCAGATTTAATGAGATCGCTATTCGCCTAACGAACTGCGGAAGCGCATTCCGGTGCCCACGCGATCTATCAGGAGGACGTGTACCGCTTGTAAATTGTCTCCAATTACACCAAGTTCGTTTTAGATATACTGGCTAATTATATCTGTCTCGGGAAGTTTGAATTTATGAGATCGCTAATAGCATTATATCTGTATTTAAAACGGGTGACGCACAAACTGCTGCCGATTACAGGTTAGTATTCTATCAATTATTTTGTTTAAATTGTATCCAGTGCCACAGCGTTCGTTATAGAAGAATTCGTGAATTATTTCTGTGTCGGGAATTCAGATTTATGAGATCGCTATTTGCCTAACGAACTGCGGAAGCGCATTCCGGTGCCCACGCAGGTGCTTCTTCGTTAACTGTGGAGCCCAATCGCCTCTTTTATTTGCCCCAGGCATTTAAAAGGCCTCATTATTCATTAAGCTAGCTGCATTCAAAATCCGTTTTAGAAAGACGCTATGTCTACGAACACACGTTTAAAAGGGTGACAGTGCTAGGCAGATGAATTTGTGCTAAGTCTGAAAATGCAGGCATCCCATTTCGTGGTGATTTCATTATGGCGTGTGCTATTTACAGCTGCTCTAGACGACCATAAAATAATCCTCCTCTTAAGTTTTTCGGTATCCGAGTCATTTTTACTATTTCCTTTAGCCTACTTAACCAAATAATTACTTGGCAGAAAGCGTAATCAGCTTGCTATATTTGGTAGTCCAGTAGTAGCCTGTGCTAAAACAGTTCGCAACTTCGGCTACCAAGCCATTTGACTAGCTAGCTAACCTTAACCGGCAAACATTCAATCTGTCAAACGTGTTTGGCGGCTTGTCAGTCGTGTACATTCCGTAAATGTCTACCTGGGCCATGCTTCACGCATGTGACAAAGCTACTATAATCCCGATTTTGGGATAAACACTTTTTCAGTTTCACGAAGCGAATTAAGAGTTTCAAGGTTCATTTGCTGAATATACAACACACACACAGAATTTAACGAAATTAACCATCTTGGCATTTATAAAGGAACATGTTTTTAGCATTTAAGAGACCGACAAGCTAGGCATTTAAGACAGTGGTTCTCAGAATCGGTTCTGGGGGCTCCTTGCGTATATTGGCTTTTCTCCATTGGTTTTGATGATTTACAAGAAAAAAATAATAGCCTAATAATAATTAGAAATTCAACGTAGGCTACATTATTTTTCTTCATGCACCAGGTGGAAAACTTGCCGTACAAAGTGCGTTGTCATATTTACACGCCTGCAGATCAGTTATTAAAATACTTGGTAGATTTGTTCATCACCGCTGAGTGTTAATTTTTGTTCGGTAGAAAGTGATTTGCGAACGATCGGTCACCTAGCGTCACCCAGCAAGTGAACACCACAAACGGCGATGGAGTAGCTAGTAGTAGCAGGCTCATTATCTGACTGGCGAAAACCTACGACGATAACTTGCTCGGTTAACAGATCTACCAGACAGTTATACGAAAATTTGCCTAGTCAAATCACCAGTAGCCTACACATCTCCGATTGATTGACCATCAGTGTAGTCAATGTTCTTCCCCTGTGGTTCATATTGCTAACGCGTGAGCTAACCACGGACAGCCTACCTAGCTCACTGGCAAGCTGATATGCTAGCTAAGCATATTCGTTTTGCTGAGAAACATAAATTGAAGATAACTGAACATAGCCTAATTGTATTTTTAATGTCATACATAACGTGATTACATGACACAGTACAGTCACGGATGGAAACTAAACTCCGTAAACATCTGATAATATATTTAAAATATAACGGCAGACAGTCAGCTAGCCTCGTTCAGGTTGAGGGGCTTTTCCGCACCGGACTGTCAATCAAATTGTAAAAATCACAAGACCGCTTAACTCTATGGTTTTGGCTCCAAATCGAGAAAATGGCCGCGCCCGCCATTGAGCTTCAAAACGTGTTTTAGAGACCCACGGAGAGTCAATGGGTGACGTCACAGTAGCTGTGTCCATATTTTTTACAGTCTCTGATCTTAACCCAATCTCTCCTCGTCAACACACTTTCCCCTTACGTCACATCCTTACTAGGGTAGTCTTCCAACTACTCTCGGGAAAGTAATACAGTGCCTCCTAGTGGTCAGAATACACTCAACCTGTAACATCTATTATTGAACACAACAAATTGCATGGTATGAAACGGGAATGAACTATTTTTTCTTGATAAAATCATTGTTTTCATAGAACTTACGACCAGAGATGTTTGCTTAACAACGGTGCGACTAGAACAACAAACCAGAGTGTCTGCATAAGGACGGTCCAATTAGAACTACGAAGCAGAGTTTTGCTTGACAACGGTAAGATAATATGCCCAAACGCCCGCAGAAGAACATTTTTCACGTCCAGCTGATTAAATCTATAAAAATCAATAAATATAAAAGCAAACTCATTGTCATTGTTGGTACACGGCATGAAATTGATGTGAAATTACAGGGAAATTCCTACAGTAATCTGCTGTTTTATTGATATACGGCACATTGCTTAAGACAGAACAGCATTGTGGGCGTTTTGCTCTTAACTGCATAACACCGTTTGAATTTTCAGTAATTAACTGGAAATTGCTATGGATATTGGGAAGCCGTTGGTTAGTAGTGGCGACAGAGAATTTGCTAACAAAGCAATGCCAAGTGTCGAGTGTCACACCTAATAGGCTACGCGAATTTAAAAGTAATTATATCACAATTTGTTCGTTTTTGATTTCCAACAGAATACGTTGATCTGTATTTCACATAAATTTTCTTGTTTTTTCCAAGGCAACCCTGTACTTTGAGTATTTTTTGTTGCAGCTGGCTAGAGTGTCGCCGGATTGTGCAGGTAGGCTACGTGCGTTTCGAATTCATCAAACTAGTTAGTATCATAACGGCCAATCATTCGCCAGCGATAGCTTAGTATGAAAGCATGTTTACATGTCAGTATTGTGGTCACCAATGCTTAACGAAGTATGCGTTTGTTAGGCATATGAAAGTACATACGAGTCTTCCAACCGCGTTGTTTAAATGCGCCTTTTTTGATTGCTCCCGTTCGTACAGAAACATGACGCAGTTGGAATGTCATGTATATCGAGAGCATAAAGATAAGAGGAGAGCACAGGTAACTGCAATCGAGTGTGTATCTTGTCATGTAGAATTTTGCAATGTTAGATGCAATGATTTATCCAGTTTAAACTCTCATTTGAAATCTCATATCGGAGAGGGCAGGGCCGTTTCTTGTCCATTTCGTCAGTGTGGGAGAACGTTTTCAGTCGTCTCTTCCTTTATTTCTAATTTTTCCACGGTACACAAGTCTTGTACAGTATCCAGTCTTCTGGGCCATGTAACAGTAGGAACAGAGACGAGACTAACGGCAACCAATGAACAAGTTGAGGATGTTTCAGTGTTGGAGAGGGATTTGACTGACGACGTAACGTAAGTGATGATAACGAGGGAGACCAAGCAGCGGTGCTGCCAGAGAGAGCAGATGAATCCCTTTTCTTGAACAATTTGGCTTTCTTTTATTTAAAGTTGCAGGCAAAACTTTTACTGCCAGCATCAGTCATACAGTCTATTATTGAGGATTTTCAAGCAGTGCATGATATCAGTCAGTCTCATTTACTTCATAAGTTGGACGAAAAGCTGGTATCATTGGATATCTCTGACCGTGAGAGAGAGAGGTTCTTAAATCCGAGGATTTGTTTCGGGCATGCAACACTGGTACCTTGAAAACTGATCAAAGACAAAAAACGGTTTTTAAAAATCAGTTTAGATACATTGAGCCAGTCCCACCTTATCTTGGAAAGAATGATATGGGATCACAGAGTGGCTTTAGTGAAAACTTCAGTAAAGGCACCCATTTCTGCAGATTATGTACTAGAGCCCGACCGATATATCTATAATATATTAATATATATTATATAATAAACAAAAAAAAAAACGATGATTATTTATCTGTACTTGTCTGCTTGAACGTTGTAATTGCTATTTACTACAATTATCCAGTAGAGGGAGCTCTAATACAAGTGTGAACTGCAGCAGCTGACGCGCTACTTCTCTAATAAGACGTTTGTTACTCGTGCCTCATCCAATATTCTCCACTGCAAGACTTGTCTGCACAGATTCGGTTGCGGCAATAAAGGTATGTAGATTTAGTGAAAGTTTTTAATTAAATGCGTTTATACGACCACTATGTTTATCAATCCTCATTATCAAACGAGCGAGCTAGCTAACATATTTGGTTATTATGCCTTATGTAATAATAACATGGATTGCATGTAAAATGCTTCAACAAAAGGGTATTTTCATGACAACTGCACCAAAATATTACATCCCCTGGACATGTTTGGCATATTCAGGAAAATTCCAGAAATTGAATGAAAAATGTTTCATACCCAATAAAATTTAATGAAACATATTTTGAATTGTATCCAATGCCACAGCGTTCGTTATAGAAGAATTCGTGAATTATTTCTGTTTCGGGAATTCAGATTTATGAGATCGCTATTCGCCCAACGAACTGCGGAAGCGCATTCCGGTGCCCACGCGATCTATCTGGAGGACATGTACCGCTTATAACGTGTTTCCAATTACACCAAGTTCGTTTTAGATATACTGGCTAATTATATCTGTCTCGGGAATTTGAATTTATGAGATCGCTAATAGCATTATACTCTGTATTTAAAACGGGTGACGCACACAACTGCTGCCGATTACAGGTTAGTATTCTATCAATTATTTTGTTTAAATTGTATCCAGTGCCACAGCGTTCGTTATAAAAGAATTCGTGAATTATTTCTGTGTCGGGAATTCAGATTTATGAGATCGCTATTTGCCTAACGAACTGCGGAAGCGCATTCCGGTGCCCACGCAGGTGCTTCTTCGTTAACTGTGGAGCCCAATCGCCTCTTTTATTTGCCCCAGGCATTTAAAAGGCCTCATTATTCATTAAGCTAGCTGCATTCAAAATCCGTTTTAGAAAGACGCTAGTACGACACCGTTTTAAAAGGGTGACAGTGCTAGGCAGATGAATTTGTGCTAAGTCTGAAAATGCAGGCATCCCATTTCGTGGTGATTTCATTATGGCGTGTGCTATTTACAGCTGCTCTAGACGACCATAAAATAATCCTCCTCTTAAGTTTTTCGGTATCCGAGTCATTTTTACTATTTCCTTTAGCCTACTTAACCAAATAATTACTTGGCAGAAAGCGTAATCAGCTTGCTATATTTGGTAGTCCAGTAGTAGCCTGTGCTAAAACAGTTCGCAACTTCGGCTACCAAGCCATTTGACTAGCTAGCTAACCTTAACCGGCAAACATTCAATCTGTCAAACGTGTTTGGCGGCTTGTCAGTCGTGTACATTCCGTAAATGTCTACCTGGGCCATGCTTCACGCATGTGACAAAGCTACTATAATCCCGATTTTGGGATAAACACTTTTTCAGTTTCACGAAGCGAATTAAGAGTTTCAAGGTTCATTTGCTGAATATACAACACACACACACAGAATTTAACGAAATTAACCATCTTGGCATTTATAAAGGAACATGTTTTTAGCATTTAAGAGACCGACAAGCTAGGCATTTAAGACAGTGGTTCTCAGAATCGGTTCTGGGGGCTCCTTGCGTATATTGGCTTTTCTCCATTGGTTTTGATGATTTACAAGAAAAAAATAATAGCCTAATAATAATTAGAAATTCAACGTAGGCTACATTATTTTTCTTCATGCACCAGGTGGAAAACTTGCCGTACAAAGTGCGTTGTCATATTTACACGCCTGCAGATCAGTTATTAAAATACTTGGTAGATTTGTTCATCACCGCTGAGTGTTAATTTTTGTTCGGTAGAAAGTGATTTGCGAACGATCGGTCACCTAGCGTCACCCAGCAAGTGAACACCACAAACGGCGATGGAGTAGCTAGTAGTAGCAGGCTCATTATCTGACTGGCGAAAACCTACGACGATAACTTGCTCGGTTAACAGATCTACCAGACAGTTATACGAAAATTTGCCTAGTCAAATCACCAGTAGCCTACACATCTCCGATTGATTGACCATCAGTGTAGTCAATGTTCTTCCCCTGTGGTTCATATTGCTAACGCGTGAGCTAACCACGGACAGCCTACCTAGCTCACTGGCAAGCTGATATGCTAGCTAAGCATATTCGTTTTGCTGAGAAACATAAATTGAAGATAACTGAACATAGCCTAATTGTATTTTTAATGTCATACATAACGTGATTACATGACACAGTACAGTCACGGATGGAAACTAAACTCCGTAAACATCTGATAATATATTTTAAAACATAACGGCAGACAGTCAGCTAGCCTCGTTCAGGTTGAGGGGCTTTTCCGCACCGGACTGTCAATCAAATTGTAAAAATCACAAGACCGCTTAACTCTATGGTTTTGGCTCCAAATCGAGAAAATGGCCGCGCCCGCCATTGAGCTTCAAAACGTGTTTTAGAGACCCACGGAGAGTCAATGGGTGACGTCACAGTAGCTGTGTCCATATTTTTTACAGTCTCTGATCTTAACCCAATCTCTCCTCGTCAACACACTTTCCCCTTACGTCACATCCTTACTAGGGTAGTCTTCCAACTACTCTCGGGAAAGTAATACAGTGCCTCCTAGTGGTCAGAATACACTCAACCTGTAACATCTATTATTGAACACAACAAATTGCATGGTATGAAACGGGAATGAACTATTTTTTCTTGATAAAATCATTGTTTTCATAGAACTTACGACCAGAGATGTTTGCTTAACAACGGTGCGACTAGAACAACAAACCAGAGTGTCTGCATAAGGACGGTCCAATTAGAACTACGAAGCAGAGTTTTGCTTGACAACGGTAAGATAATATGCCCAAACGCCCGCAGAAGAACATTTTTCACGTCCAGCTGATTAAATCTATAAAAATCAATAAATATAAAAGCAAACTCATTGTCATTGTTGGTACACGGCATGAAATTGATGTGAAATTACAGGGAAATTCCTACAGTAATCTGCTGTTTTATTGATATACG
>NW_026986270.1:0-16673 GCF_018555375.3 Anguilla rostrata
AAAGAACTACATTTAACAGAGGTAAGCTCTAGTAGCCCCTTCACATAAGCTGTCTTTCTTTCCTTTTGAAAGGGGGACAGTTCACTTTGTCATAGGCTATTCAGCTCACTCTGTCATAGGCTATTCAGTTCACTCTATCATGGGGTATTCAGCTCACTCTATCATGGGCTATTCAGCTGACTCTGTCATAGGCTATTCAGCTCACTCCTTCATACGCTATTCAGCTCACTCTATCATAGGCTATTCAGCTCACTCTGTCATAGGCTATTCAGTTCACTCTATCATGGGGTATTCAGCTCACTCTGTCATAGGCTATTCAGCTCACTCTATCATAGGCTATTCAGCTCACTCTGTCATAGGCTATTCAGCTCACTCTATCATAGGCTATTCAGCTCACTCTGTCATAGGCTATTCAGCTCACTCTATCATAGGCTATTCAGCTCACTCTATCATAGGCTATTCAGCTCACTCTATCATAGGCTATTCAGCTCACTCTATCATAGGCTATTCAGCTCACTCTATCATAGGCTATTCAGCTCACTCCTTCATACGCTATTCAGTTCACTCTATCATAGGCTATTCAGCTCACTCTATCATAGGCTATTCAGTTCACTCTATCATGGGGTATTCAGCTCACCCTGTCATAGGCTATTCAGCTCACTCTATCATAGGCAATTCAGCTCACTCTGTCATAGGCTATTCAGCTCGCTTTGTAATAGGCTATTCAGCTCACTCTGTCATAGGCTATTCTGTTTACTCTGTTGTCATTGCTTAAGCATTTAAAATTTGTCCCTTTAAATGTTTAGCCATTTTTTTCTGCAGTTGAACATTGTGAAGTATGATGCATTGTTGAAATAATGGTATAAACTTCATCACATAATTTTACTATATGAGTGCCGCAATTCCTTGATCCTGGCCTCCAGGATGACAAACATGAAAATGACAAATAACCTTCCAGGCTGTCTAAAAAAGAAATCAAACAGTCAATGACTGGAAATGTCACATAACCAACGTACAGACATCATAATAGCAAACATTACACCAAAACTTATGAACAAAACCAGTCAGTTAAGGACTGGAGCTAATAAATAACTTTAGTATTAACAGACATTATTCACCACAAACTTTAGCATATTACGTAAGGGCCATAACTGATCATGAGGAAGTGAATGGGCAAGGCATACTGAAAGGGTGAGATGGTCCAAAGTCCAAAAGTATGAATCTGGGAGAGTTTCAAACTCGAACACCATTTTAAAGACGGACGAGAAAGAAGAGGGAGTAAAAGAAGGAATAAAACTGAAAAAAGAACGGAGTAAGTAGCCTGTTGTGGAGTGGGATGGAGAGAATATAAACTGAAGGTGAAGAGGTGTGGGGAGGAATGGCAATCTTCCAGTATAATCGCATTAACATGCCTAATTTAGCAAAACAGAAAACTGACAACAAAATGGTGGTCTGGGTGCAATTGGCTGCTTCTTTTTTTATATTTCATTTGGGACCAAAAGTAATTTAAAAATAATTTTAAAAAAGTTTTTGTTTACTTCAGTATTTTGTAAATAGTTTATGATAATATTACCATGTGAGATATGATGGTAGCCACAGGCCTAGTAATTTGATTAAAAGAGTAGGCTACATTTTGACACCTACAACCGTAACATTGAAAGACATTCCGAACTTTTTGTCAAACAGTAGCCTGTCTAACAGATATTCATTTTGCACTGGAATCAGGCAAATAAATAAAAGTAACGTGAGCAAACACACAGTGATGATTCAGCACTAACATCTGTGGATTTTATTTCAGTAAAGCTATTTATTAATTTAATTTATATATCTATTTATTAAACAATGTACATATTAAATTCAGTCCATCGTTTTGTCATAAGTTTTTCTTTTCCAACTAGTGTCATATTTATTTATGAATTTATTCTTCAGAAAATAATTAAGACACATTGGGAACACCTGGATTTTCTCACATGGCAATAGGCCTATGGAAGCCTATATCTCTAGAATAGAGATTTATGGATAGAATAACAGATTTGTTGCACATGATGAGCCTTGTGTGGACAGTCTTCACTTTGTGGAAAGGGAAGTCAGAATTTAGTTTTCTCTATAATCAAGCAGTTTGGATTTGTGCATGTGAATGTAGAAATGTAAAATGTGGGCAGACTGTACAGTATGTGGCGTGTTACTGTTACAGTTGTTGTGTTAATGCTACTTGGCTAACACAGCAGGTTTAGCTAAAGCACATTAGGATAATGAGGTAAAACTGGTAATATGATGCACACCCTGCTATTCACACACTACAGTATTTGTGTTATTATAATACACACGTTGATATTCACATACTACCGTTGTGTTATTATAATACACATCCTGCTATTCACACATTACAGTATTTCTGTTATTACGATGCACATCCAGTTACTCACTCTCCCGCATTCATGATATTTATGTTTTAAAGAGTAACAGAAGGAAAATTTGGCAATATCCAGGCATGAACCCCCAAAAACAAGCAGTGAGGTAAAGATAAACTCCCAGATGGGAAGAAAAAACACTCAAGCGGTGGCCAGAAAAAAGAAATTTTTTAATTTATTTTATTTGACCTTTATTTAACCAGGTAAAATCAGTTGAGAACCAATTCTCATTTACAATGATGACCTGGCCAAGAGGCGTCAGCAACAGTAAATATGTTATCTCAGGAGGAATCCAGCTTCAGATGTGCATTCTTACACAATTTGATATTTGAATATTCTTCAGGGTTGATGTACGGATATTCATTTAACCGTGGCGGCAGTGTAGCACAGTGGGCAAGGAACTGGGCTTGTAACCGAAAGTTCCTGGGTAGGACACTGCCGTTGTACCCTTGAGCAAGGTACTTAACCTGAATTGCTTCAGTATATATCCAGCTGTATAAATGGATACAATGTAAAAATTGTGTAAGTCTGCTAAATGCCTGTAATGTAATGAAACCGTGAAAATAAATGGACCACTAACCTTGAATAATATCAACGTCTCTTGAGTTGAAAGCAAATTTTGCCGCTGCAATTGCAGTCAACACAAACTTTTTTTGGGGGTTCAGGCCTGGTAAAGCCATTGTAAAGAGTCTTTGTGACCGCGCCGTCATGAGAACCATAGTTTTTCCTGTCACTGCTGATACAGAGTGTCATCTACAGGCTATACTGTAACTATTCTGGCATGTTAGCTGTCAACTCCAATAATTTTTAAGAGTAACTTTTGATGATAACAGAAAAATCATTTAAAAAAGAGGAGTACCCTTTCAGTGCACATAAAAACTCAGTCCCCTACAAGTTGTCTCCCCAGTATTTTTGACATGTTGCCAAGCTAACTCAGCAGTGGAGTCTGGAAGAGGCAACACATGCTGGCATTTCCTCATTCGCCAATGCGTGAGCGTTGGCTGGCCGTCTCTCCTGCTTTATTTCATTATTTTTTTCAATAAGGCAGGATGGGAGATCAGTGAAGAGAACACACAGGCCTGTACACACAGGTGCCCCAGACAGACAGCCTGGTACAGACAGATTTTCTGGCTAATGTAATTAACTGTTCTGCCCAAACTGATACAAATCACAAAAAAATCACTGTGACTGCTGTGGGTGTGCATTTAGGGAGAACTGGAGTGACACTGGAGGACTTGACAGGGTTGTTGACTCCAGCGATGGCACATGCATCTCAAAGTGGTGATTGACAGTTTAGTTTACAACTGGTGTTTCTTAAATGTCTCTACTTGTGTTAGGTGACCAATGGGCAGGGATTTTAAAAATTTGCTTGTCTGAGTTGTGTGACGACCTCTGCATTGAAAAAACTTGGCTAACTGCACACCTGCCATTTGTCCTATCAGGATATAGATCAGTGCGGTGGGGCAGACTAGTTGGTCAGGTGGGAGGGTGCTGCATCTTTGTGAATGATGGGTTATCATTTAGAGAGGTGGTTGTAAGCGCTGAGAGTGAATGAGTGGTGGTGGAGGTGTAGTTGGGTACAGGGGAATGCTGTAGTGGTGAATTTTTATAACCAGAGTTTGGACCTGTCCCTTCATTACCTTGAAAGAATATTACCTTGGCGTGGTGGTGTCCCCTGTTCCTCCCTGGTTATCCCCACTGCCTGTGGTTGGCATGGGACTGCTAGAATATGTGCATCAGGTTGGAGAATCTATAAAAAAAGATTTTTTATTAGTTTCTGCCAGTTTATACAGACATTTTGGTTTCATCATGCAGAAATGACCTGGTAGAACATGGCCAGCATCCTGCTACACACACCGAAGGAGCGTAGCCTCCCCAGAAAGAAAAGCCTTTAGTCTAGTCGGGCCTCCAAAGACACAAACCACTGTATCAAACCGACTATCCATGTGATCAGGAGAACAATGTGCGTTTGCCTGGGCCTGGCAGGCTGTGTGTTGATGTACTTTGAGGCTGTGTGCATCAGTGTGCTGTGAGTGTGTGTGTGTGTGTGTGCGTGTGTGTGTGTTGCTGGGGCCTGGCAGGCTGTGTGTTAATGCACTCTGAGGCTGTGTGCATCAGTGTGCTGTGTGTGTGTGTGTGTGTGTGTGTGGCAACCTTTTCAACCTCCGCCGTCTACAAGCCTTCACCAGGACCACAACCACCAGCATACAAGAGCCTCTAATATGCAGACGATTGCGCCCTCCTTGCCCGCACCCCTGCTGCAATGCAACACGCACTGGACACAATATCTGAAATCTACAGTGCCATCGGCCTTCAGATCAACACCTAAAAGACAGAAATGATTGTCCAGACTACAGCTCCTGTATCCACCCCCCCAGTGTTTAGCATCCACGGCACGCCATTAAAGGTGGTCCACCAGTCCTGCTACCTAAGTAGCATCCCTGCATCAAACTGCCAAATTGATGATGACATCCAAGCTCGAATCAATCGTGCTTCTTCCTCTTATGGCAGACTGCGCTCTCGCGTCTTCGAGAGCAGCAACCTAAAGCTGTCCACAAAGGTAGCAGTCTACCGAGCAGTCTGTGTCTCCACCCAATTATACGGTGCCAACCCCCTATTGACATCACATACGCCAGCTGGAATCATTTAACATCAGGTGCCTCATGCGTATCCTAAAAGTCACCTGGCAGGACCGCATACCCCATACATCCATCCTCCAGCGTAACCAGACAACCAGTGTGGAAGCAACTTTGCTACAGCGCCAACTCCGCTGGGTCGGGCACGTCATTAGGATGCCTGAACATCGTCTCCCAAAACAAACCTATATGGTCAGCTCCTGGAAGCCAGCAGGAAACCTGGAGGCCAAAAGCGGACGTACAAGGACCATCTTAGAGAGTCACTCAAGAAATGTGGAATAAAGCCAGGTGCCCTTGAAGCAAACGCCATGGACCGCCGAGCCTGGACCGCATCTGTGAACTCTGGCGTCGATCTCCTTGAATCGAAACGCACATCCCAGAGAGAAGTGCAACGACAGCGCAGACATCACCACGTACAACAACCCCATGCATCACATCACCAGACCCAGCCCTCCCGTGCCCCAGCTGTGGCAGGACATGCGGGTCAAGGATCGGGCTTCACAGCCACCACCACCGCCGACAGCAGCGGTAGCCACAACACTCCACTAACCACCCCCCCCCCTCCCCCTCCCCCCCAAAAGGAAGTGACGTTATCTTCGGCAACGATGGACAGCCGCAAGAAAGCAAGCAAGCAAGCAAGTGTGTGTGTGACTGGGGCCTGGCAGGCTGTGTGTTACTGCACTTTGAGGCTGTGTGCATCAGGGTGCTGTGTGTGTGTGTGTGTGTGTGAGTTTGTGCATGAGTGTGTGTGTGTGTGTGTGTGTGCGTGTGTGTGTGTGTGTGTGCGTGCGCGTGTGTGTATGTGTATGTGTGTGTGTGTGTGTGTGTGGCTGGGTGCTGGCAGGCTGTGTGTTCATGTACTCTGAGGCTGTGCGCATCAGTGTGCTGTGTGTGAGCGTGTGTGTGTGTGTGTGTGTGTGGCTGGGTGCTGGCAGGCTGTGTGTTAATGTACTCTGAGGCTGTGTGCATCAGTGTGCTGTGTGTGTGTATGTGTGTGTGTGTGTGTGGCTGGGGCCTGGCAGGCTGTGTGTTAATGTACTCTGAGGCTGAGTGCATCAGTGTGCTGTGTGTGTCCTCTGCATACAACAACAATGAGCATCTTCAGTGCGTCGACCAGTGAATTTCTTTGAAATTGCACCTCAATCCTCAAGATAAATGGAATTTAATGAAACCATTATGTACCATGGCAGTATTTTTTTACAACTATCAAATCTCTGAGTTTTTTGGAATACTGTAAACACAAAGCAGATGTATTCTGCCTCCTGGCGGCCTTGTGATACTACTGCAAGTGACTGAACTCCAAGGTTGAGTTTCAAGGCAGAAGTTCACAGATTCTCAAGAGTTCACTGAACTGAAAAAAAAGTAGAGAATCATTAATGCTGTGCCTCACCTTGTGTGCAAAGTGCAGTGGGTCCATCTTGTTTTTGGAATCCTTGAGTATAAATGACAGCACTGTTCTCTCCAAAAAAACTACTACAAGTGATGTCAGAGTGATCATGTTGGATTTTTAACATGATTGGACAGTACTATGCTTTAGAAGTATGTGGTCGCAGTGCAACATCAATCAATGAAAAAGCACCGATAGACTATGTGTAATCCCATCTATATATAAACTGTTCTTGATTGTTAAAACATCATCTGGATCATTTGCTAAACAACAATTTACAGCCGTACTGTATCTCCTGCAATGCTTTAAACATGAGAACAACTGTGTACAACATGAGGTCTACAAATGACAGATTAACACAATAAGGACTGCAGTACTTTAAGGCATTGGCAGTTCAGTTTAAATCTTACTGTTGCAAAGTTTAAATGTCTGGTTTGGCAGGGCATTTTTTGAACATATTTCCAAGAAACATTTAAAGCAGGTACACTAGGTAGACAGGAAAACACCAGGTCAGACAACAGTTTCCCACAGTAACAGGTTTTATTGCAAGGAGCACCAGAGAGGTACACATGCCACAGCTTGCAGAGGAATTCTCAGAATTCTCAGAAGTTTGCTAATGCCATACGCCAGTACTTTTATTAACAGGAGCTTGTCTGAGTAAATGTTTCCCTGTTGCAATTACATCAAACACCCATGTGATGGAGACAGAACCATGACGTGGCCTTATGTTTAATCTTGATGCTTTGCTTTAAAAAAATTTCACCATTGTTATGATAACAAGCCTACACATTAAAAGCTAATTTTAACATGTACCACATTTTAGCTTGTGCGCATATATATTTTGTAATGTAATAGAACAGGAAAGCTGTTTTTCATGCCGGAGGAAGACCTTTCATAAGCGGCTCTGACATGCAGTCATACGTGCGCCCAAGGGGGGGAAATACCCACTACACAGCATGCAGTGGCATTCTCCAAAGACTCACTAAGTTGTCTCAGCCTTGATAGTAGTTTATAAGCATCACACCTCATAGGGTCACATCTCACAAACATGGAGGCTCTGTCTGGGGTCACACACGCATGTTACATCAGTCATTAGGCCTCTCAGCACACAACATTACAGCACAGTATAGTGCCTGGGACGGGGGCGGTATATCCCCATGGTGGGTGCCAGAGCTTTTCGGGTCCTGAGCTGCAAGTGACTTGAAAGAATTGAGGAAATGTTGGGTAGCATTGCTTTGGAATACATCTTATTTAATTTCGGTGAGGCAAGATAGCCTATATTGTTTGTAGTACCGTAACTTGGCGTCATTTTGATATCAATACTTTTGAGTAACTTGGCATTTTTGTACGTTGAAAATTTGTTTTTTATGAGATATCATTTCTTTTTGCAAAGCGTTGTAAACACCTCACAGCTAGACCAATGAGGGTTTGTAGCTGGAGGGGAAGGTATCGCGTGTTCTCCCTTGGCTGGTGTGATTCAAAACCGGAGATGTTAGTTATTTTTCCTCTGTTCGTAAGAACAGGGCACAATTATACTTAAGAATGCACTGGTTCCGTTGCCACGGGTTAGATATGAAGGCGCTGCTTCATATCCCGCTTAAAACTGGCCTGAAATGGATCAGTAGCATTCAGGTTACTCTCCGTTCGTAAACGGGGCTATGCTGTCATCAGAGATATATCCGATCTGTCGCCGGACTGTCAATATCCTAATGGGAGCATCAGAAAATTCACAAATGCGCGGAACAACACAACAGATATATCCCTGACCACAGCAAGAAAGCGTGACAGTTACTATGTTTTACTCTCGTGTTAAATCTGACTCCATTTTACATGATAATTTAAAATTTGGTTTTAACTATACGTGGAACTTGGGAGTGATTACACTCGACTCTATCTTGTGCCATCATTCCTCAATATATGCTCCCGGGTTTAGCATTATTGTTAAATCTCAGTTCGGTGAAGAATCCAGAGGGTAGGAGGCTGACCACCATAATACATGCCTTCCATGCCTGGCTTACATGGATAGTACATAGACAGTTATGAGCCCAGGACGGTGTGTATCTATCGGGCTCCTTCAGGCGAATTTGACAAGAACCGGCGTACTACGCCCATGGGTTCTCTTAAGCCAAAACACCAGAACCAATACCACCAATCCCTTAACAGGCAGATCGTGGTCACCTATCTAACTTGAAGACCCCACTAAAGACGTTTTACTGTACTAGACCCCTGATCAGGAGGTCCCCGTCATAATTGCCCCCCTGAGTATTTAAACGGAATTTCGGCTGAAAAGAAGATAAAATGGATTAGAGTCATGAAGACCACGCAAGTTAAAAATAAGAATTTATTGAACAGGCAGGTAGGTTATTATCTTCAATTTCCAAAATCAATTATAAAGGTTAAAAACAGAAATACAGAGTAAAAGAGTTCTTACCAGCCTGTTTAGCTACACACAGAACATCGAGTATGCGCAGTGCGGGAAGTCGATTGCGATCTTCCATGGCTATTTCTACACAGAACACATAGCCTAGTATGTGCACTGAGGGAAGTCGATTACGATCTCCCTTGTCTGTCTACACACAGCGCACATAGTATGTGCACGGTGGGAAGTCGATTACGATCTTCCTCGATTGCTTTGTCTCCCTTCCTTTTAAGCCAAATCCCGCGTTTGGTCTAGGCGGCATTGCCATAAATTAACCTGTCCGAATCATAAATCTCTAATTCCGGCCCCCACCATTTGGAGGAGGTTGTTAAAACAATTGGTGGGGAAATGGGGAAAAGGAGATGATTACCAGAGAGGACATTCCATTGTGTTAGGTTTTTCCTGAGTTATTGAAACTATGTTTTTTCAAATTCTATTTGGTATGAAACATATTTCATTCAATGGCTTGAATGATTGTGAACATGTCCATACCAAACATGCCAAGTGGATGTAATATTATGGTGCAGTTGTCATGAAAATACCCTTCTGTTTAACCATTGTACACGCAATCCATGTTATTATTACATAAGGCATAATACAATAATACAATGAACACATGTGCATGGTTTGTAAGGTTTTCCGGGATTTGTAAATAAGATATACAGATGGTTTATAGTCCAGATCCAGAAAAGAAATACAAAGTGTAATGTCAGAGGGGTCCATATGTGGGCAGTGTGGTACTGTCCCGTGTAGTGCCCCCACCAGGTGCCGGTCGCTTCACCCTTTACGACCCCAAAACACCCACACCCACAACCACAGACAAAGAGACTAGTTCCCCTTATCTTGGTTGTGTCCAGGTGGTAACATTCCAGAGAGCCAAATGGCCTGCCCATTCAGAGGAAGTCCGAGTGACTTATTGTTTTACCACAAGGCTCTCGGGTCCTTTGAAGTACACGCTGCGTCCCAGCATGCTGGCTCGTTCAAATGTCAGCCTTTTCTGGGTCCCAGTTTAATTTCCCTCTTACAGCTCCCCCCTCTGGCCCAATGGGGGACACTTCAGAACGTCCTCCCAAGGGGTCATGGACACTTTCCCAAATGGTTGGCGCCGAAGGTCCAGGGTCGTAGGGCTGATGGTGGGAATAACCGGGAAGGCTGATATCAAGGGTTGTGTGGGTTGAGGTGTGTATGGTATGGAACGGATCAGATGTTGGAGTGAAGATGGGAACTTTTGTGCCTCAGATGACCTGTTGCACTAGGTCCATTCCATCAGTCGGGGCCCGCCGGGTTCTTAAGCACAGGAAAACTCACAAGACAGCTGACAGTGACGTAGGAACTTTGTACCAGGAGGTGTCCTCTCAATTGAATCTATCGAAGCAAAGTCTTGGAGACACTGTACTTAAGGTTGACATCCACGGGGCTGTGCGGAGGTTGAACCTTAATAAACTTGGTGGGATTATGGGGAAAAAGGTTTGTGAGACATGGTATATATGAATGAGGTAGTTCGGAGTTTTCATGACAACTGCATTTTGTGGTAAATATGTTTTTTGTCCTTCTCATGGTAATATCCTTTGTAATTTTGGATAAACTGGATTTGGGAAATTAAAAAGAAAGGAGACAAATCCAATACATTTTGTATGGATGGGTATTGAAAATGATAGTATAAAAATAAAGAACAATTATAATAAACATACAGTATAAAAATAAAGAAAAACACAAAAAGCATAATTTAAGACATGTAAGACAAGTAATGTTTGGAGATTGTAGCATCCTTAAGTCTGTGACAGATATATTTCAAAATGAATGTGAAACTTGTCCTTAACATTAACAGAAATTCCATAAATATTAAGAAAATTTCACATATTTCTAAAACATTCTTCCAGAAAGGACCTACAAATCCCCCTAACCATGAGGTGTGAAACTCTTTGCCTGTAGTTGTGCAAAGAAGAGAAAATCTAGGTATGGTTACTATCTGCATAATTTGGGGGTTAAACCACAACTGACAAAAAATAAAAAGATGAAAAAACAAAAAGAAAATCAGATACTGTCTTGGGAGTGTAGGTTTACTGCTCCTTAAATATTCAACAACTGACAGAGAAGGGGGGGAAACAGAACAAGACAGACAGATGGGGAGAAGGGAGAAAGGAGGAGGAGGAACAGTAAATGAAAAAGAAGGAGGAGATCTAAGGAGAGGAAACTGAAAAACTAGAATAAAAGAGAGACCAGTAAGCCAGTCCTTGCCAAAAAATGACACCCCTTTCAACATTTTAATGCTAAAAAGACAAATTTGGTGTAAACTTAGGAGTAAGTGCTTCTTTTCCTTATTTATTTATTTGACATATGTAGTTTGGAAGACTTCTTCCTTAAATAATTTTCCTTGCAGGCACAGATGATACTGGCCTTTATTAACTGAGTTTAAGCTTGATGACCTTATGTTCATTTATGGCATTTGACTGGCTTATCAACGGTTTGACAAAGATTCTAATAGGTATATGTTGTGCTATGGTGAAATTCACACAAAAATACCATTAGATCTCTAGTATCTAACATGCCTTGGCTAATTTAATTGGCACCCAAATAAGTCTGTTAGTGAATTCTAACAGTTTCTAAATGGCGTGCACAGGCATGCGTTAATAATTAATATATTATTAGTTAATATTATTCATTTAAATACTCTGGTTTCATCCTTGTGCTGCTAAGACGCATAGAACAAAAACTCAGATGAAAACAATAGGGTACACCAGAATTCACTACACTTTTTTGAAAGCGAGCTTTCTAAAGAAAGGTGAATGGTGGCACACCTATGCCTATATAACTTAATTTAGCTCTAGGCTATTGATTATTTTATTTATAATAGGTCAAAGTCTATTTTTTGGTTGGTTATAAGCCATTTTGGAATTTTACCTTCTACACTGGCTTATCTCAACTGTTTCATAAATCCTAACCTATTTATTTAATTAATAGTACACCACTGTTTGCTGAGACAGATAACACAGGCCAAGGACCTGGGTTCCAGCACCTCAGAAATGCAGAAGTTCTGTGTCCTGATACCTTTTCACCAGTCTCAGAGGTCTTTAGACATGAGTCCCACATGTGGCAAATTCCAGACGGTCGCCACCCTTGTTGTAGCCTGCGGCTACACTTTCAGAGGGATGGAGACTTGCATTTGCCGTGGCACTCAGCGGTCCTGTGACATTACATCGGGCACGGTACTCAGAGGTTCAGTGACTACACTGGTACCGGCCTCGATCTCTGAGACTTAAAGTATGGTTTTCCCCGGACAGATACGAACAGTTTCAAAACTTGGTGCAGCTGCAGTCTGCACTGTCAGAGGTCTTGAGACGTGTGTACCGCCGCAGGGCCATACCTGGGTTTAAGGATCAGCACAGACTCTGCTTTCAGGGCTGGAACTTCGAAACCGAGGTTATGCACCTGATTCAGCATTTAGCAGTGTTTTAATATAATTTAATTTAATTATAATAGGAAGCTTGCCACTTTTCCTGAGTTAGCCCTCTAGCAAAGTTCAAACTTCTTCGCGTGTGCATTCTGTGATTGCACACGCTTACTGGCAGCTATAAACTCTCACTGTTCACCATCTATTGCTTTTTAGCCTTTCATACTCCATTCTGTTCACCTTCAAAATTCACTGGCTTTTCACCAGTGCCTCATTTCTCCTGAGTTTGAGCAAGGTTTTCTGCGCCTCTGCGCAGAAACAGTAGTAAGCCTTGCATCAAAACTCCCTTCCTTTCTACAAACGCTTACATTTCCTCACACATACGTAACCATCTACTGCTATAGGCTAGTTTGTTCTAGAACGCATTCCGCCGTATTATCACAACACATTTCATAAAAACATGCTAGCCTAAGCTTCTTTCTTTCCCTGTTCATGAATTCCCCAAAGGGTAGTAATATGGAAAATGCCTGGTTTCTACGGTCCCAGGCCTGTCTGGGATATGTCGATCCCCTATGCAGTGACTAAAACTCTCCCTAGCACAGGCGAATATACAACAGAATTGTGTCACTCACCACACCAAGGATCGGAAACCCAGAGAAGAAAATGCGAGATACCCACAGTGAAGGGTATCACGCCGGGATGAAAAACACCAGCAGAAACTTCAGGGAACACTCCAGATACTCCAGATCACGTCGAGGTCACCACTTGTAAACACCTCACAGCTAGACCAATGAGGGTTTGTAGCTGGAGGGGAAGGTATCGCGTGTTCTCCCTTGGCTGGTGTGATTCAAAACCGGAGATGTTAGTTATTTTTCCTCTGTTCGTAAGAACAGGGCACAATTATACTTAAGAATGCACTGGTTCCGTTGCCACGGGTTAGATATGAAGGCGCTGCTTCATATCCCGCTTAAAACTGGCCTGAAATGGATCAGTAGCATTCAGGTTACTCTCCGTTCGTAAACGGGGCTATGCTGTCATCAGAGATATATCCGATCTGTCGCCGGACTGTCAATATCCTAATGGGAGCATCAGAAAATTCACAAATGCGCGGAACAACACAACAGATATATCCCTGACCACAGCAAGAAAGCGTGACAGTTACTATGTTTTACTCTCGTGTTAAATCTGACTCCATTTTACATGATAATTTAAAATTTGGTTTTAACTATACGTGGAACTTGGGAGTGATTACACTCGACTCTATCTTGTGCCATCATTCCTCAATATATGCTCCCGGGTTTAGCATTATTGTTAAATCTCAGTTCGGTGAAGAATCCAGAGGGTAGGAGGCTGACCACCATAATACATGCCTTCCATGCCTGGCTTACATGGATAGTACATAGACAGTTATGAGCCCAGGACGGTGTGTATCTATCGGGCTCCTTCAGGCGAATTTGACAAGAACCGGCGTACTACGCCCATGGGTTCTCTTAAGCCAAAACACCAGAACCAATACCACCAATCCCTTAACAGGCAGATCGTGGTCACCTATCTAACTTGAAGACCCCACTAAAGACGTTTTACTGTACTAGACCCCTGATCAGGAGGTCCCCGTCATAATTGCCCCCCTGAGTATTTAAACGGAATTTCGGCTGAAAAGAAGATAAAATGGATTAGAGTCATGAAGACCACGCAAGTTAAAAATAAGAATTTATTGAACAGACAGGTAGGTTATTATCTTCAATTTTCAAAATCAATTATAAAGGTTAAAAACAGAAATACAGAGTAAAAGAGTTCTTACCAGCCTGTTTAGCTACACACAGAACATCGAGTATGCGCAGTGCGGGAAGTCGATTGCGATCTTCCATGGCTATTTCTACACAGAACACATAGCCTAGTATGTGCACTGAGGGAAGTCGATTACGATCTCCCTTGTCTGTCTACACACAGCGCACATAGTATGTGCACGGTGGGAAGTCGATTACGATCTTCCTCGATTGCTTTGTCTCCCTTCCTTTTAAGCCAAATCCCGCGTTTGGTCTAGGCGGCATTGCCATAAATTAACCTGTCCGAATCATAAATCTCTAATTCCGGCCCCCACCATTTGGAGGAGGTTGTTAAAACAATTGGTGGGGAAATGGGGAAAAGGAGATGATTACCAGAGAGGACATTCCATTGTGTTAGGTTTTTCCTGAGTTATTGAAACTATGTTTTTTCAAATTCTATTTGGTATGAAACATATTTCATTCAATGGCTTGAATGATTGTGAACATGTCCATACCAAACATGCCAAGTGGATGTAATATTATGGTGCAGTTGTCATGAAAATACCCTTCTGTTTAACCATTGTACACGCAATCCATGTTATTATTACATAAGGCATAATACAATAATACAATGAACACATGTGCATGGTTTGTAAGGTTTTCCGGGATTTGTAAATAAGATATACAGATGGTTTATAGTCCAGATCCAGAAAAGAAATACAAAGTGTAATGTCAGAGGGGTCCATATGTGGGCAGTGTGGTACTGTCCCGTGTAGTGCCCCCACCAGGTGCCGGTCGCTTCACCCTTTACGACCCCAAAACACCCACACCCACAACCACAGACAAAGAGACTAGTTCCCCTTATCTTGGTTGTGCCCAGGTGGTAACATTCCAGAGAGCCAAATGGCCTGCCCATTCAGAGGAAGTCCGAGTGACTTATTGTTTTACCACAAGGCTCTCGGGTCCTTTGAAGTACACGCTGCGTCCCAGCATGCTGGCTCGTTCAAATGTCAGCCTTTTCTGGGTCCCAGTTTAATTTCCCTCTTACAGCGTTTTATTAGGAGAGTGAGAAATGCGAAGTGACCCTGTAAGAAACGGTTGTGGATTATGGCTATCCTTGTGTGAATTTGTACAGTCTGATGAGCGTGTACCGTTTAGCAATTTCGGTTTGCTATATATGTAAAACAGTGGGTGCGGTGGCGTAAGCGTAAACGCATGAGAAACGCAGGTGAAATATGGCCAGTGTATGTACTCACGGCCATCCAACGAGCCTTGATTGACAAAATAATCAGCAAGCTCGTAAAATTAGAGCTCCCTAGGTCGCAACTTGTGTAGCCTTCTGTCCTGCTCCGTTGTCTGTTATTTCGTGGAGATGCACTTTTAGTGTTTGTAAGGTTTATAAGGCATTTTGATAGGCTTATCTGCAGGTAGGAATCCTCTTTGCTGTTTTGCTAAGCTAGAACTGGAAAACTTGATAGTGGAGAATAGGAGCAGGCACCTATGTCCCAGCATCCTTTGCGTATGAGAAAATAACAACAGTGTGAGATAAATTAGGAGAAATTATGAAATTGCGTAGTTGAAACAATATGTTTTTAGCAGAATGGGCATGTAGGTGAAGGTTGACATGATCACAGACTAGTGTGAAGTAAATGAAGTGACCATGAGTGAGCTTAATTTCCTTATCGAACAGTGTATACAACAGTCTGTATAAAACATTACTCATTGAAGTGGAGGGTTAAGTAACATGTGTAATCTATTGCAGTTATGTGCTTTTGTCATGTTCAGTAGTAGTTATAATTATGAGTGAGTCGTGATTTTACACAAACTGTAAACAGTAGTTTTGAACATGCACAGGAATGTTGTAATAAAACACACTAAACAATTGTTACTAAGACTTTTGGTCACTGAAATGTGTTCTTCAAGGTCTTGGGTATCAAAAGATGACAAAATATTTTAGCAAATCCAATGAGAAATATAAAATAAATTGCTAAAAGTTAGTGTTGTGACTACTATTTTTCAACACCAGGTGAGAATGGGAGGGCAAATGGCCTTTCTGTAATGAATATGCATTGGGTAGGAATACCTGCCAGGTAAGTAGGCTATTCACACCTGCCGCATGCCTCCCCACCACTAAGGCAAAGACTCAGTGAGCCATTTAGAAGACAGAAACAAAGACATCTTTTGA
Source organism: Anguilla rostrata (assembly GCF_018555375.3). Classification (NCBI taxonomy): domain Eukaryota; kingdom Metazoa; phylum Chordata; class Actinopteri; order Anguilliformes; family Anguillidae; genus Anguilla; species Anguilla rostrata. The sequence goes on from NW_026986270.1 coordinate 16,196, forward strand.
TTTTAGAACATTTATTGAAGTAAACTGCATGGAAGATGAGATGAGACTGGTGTACTCTTGCAATGCCTGCCTGGCCTCTTAGCTAGTGGTGAACTAGGCCGTGTTTCCTGATCAACATCTCTGCAAATATAATAAAAACAAAATTGTTAGGAAATGTGAAATCAAATCAAACTTTATTTATATAGCACATTTCCTTCAACAGGTGAAAATTAAATGTGCTTTACAAAAAAGGGACAAACCACTAACTAAGAAAACAAATTTATGAAATTGGCATCATATACAAAAAAAGAACCAAAAAAACCCCAACCGACGCAAGAGGTACCTTAAAATTTTGGGCCCAAGGGTTTAGAATCGCATGGGGAATTTACAAGCGTGCATATTGTGAAATTCCTAAAAACACAAGAAATGTAATACAGCACACATTTACAAATAAAGCAAATACAAAGACATTCATGTTTGTCCTCTGTGGAGGATGTAA
>NW_026986271.1:0-6905 GCF_018555375.3 Anguilla rostrata
ATGGTGTCTCCATCCCCAGATTGTGTAAATGCTATGGCAGAGATTTGGCTGTGCAGCTGTAGATCTCTTCACAGGCGTTTGCCCCCCTCACTCTCATCTCTCTCACTCCAGCCAGAGTGAGAGAGTAGACCTTCACACTGATCCTAATTGCACACAGGTGGCAGAAATTTCCTGTTTCACTGGGGTACAAATATGAGGTTGCATAAATGTAAAATCTCTTTGTCATCCATCACTATGGGCTAAGGGATCAGCTGAGCCCCTGTGCTGAGGCCGTCTCAGGACCCCCTGGTGCTGCACACTGCTAAGGGATCAGCTGAGCCCCTGTGCTGAGGCTGTCTCAGGACCCCCTGGTGCTGCACACTGCTAAGGGATCAGCTGAGCCCCTGTGCTGAGGCCGTCTCAGGACCCCCTGGTGCTGCACACTGCTAAGGGATCAGTGGGCAGGGAGTGGGAGAGCAGGGCAGCAGTGCAGTACTGTATGACAGGGGAACATCTGCATGCTGTGTTTATACATTAAAATACAGGAATAAGCAGTGAGCAGGCTGTACGGACCCAGCAGCGGTCTATATTGTGATTAAAACTCAGACAGCAGTGTATTTACATGCATGTATAACATGTTGCAGACAAAGATCACTCCATTTCAATATTGGATGTAAAACTCCAGGAGGCACTGTCGGACAACCGACAGTCATCCATCGATTATCTATACCCGCTTATCCGGGACAGCGTCGCGAGGGGTGCTGGAGCCTATCCCAGTGTGCATTGGGCCGGACAGGCTGCCAATCTATTGCAGGACACACAAACCATGCACTCACACATTCATACCTATGGGCACTTTACTGTCTTCAATTTGCCTACCTGCATGTCTTTGGACTGTGGGAGGAAACCGGAGTACCCGGAGGAAACCCATGTGGACACGGGGAGAACATGCAAAATAAAGGCCATTCTCCACACAGAAAGGCCCAGGCCGGATGTGGCAGGGCTCGGTTTGCGGGAGGAATTCAGGGCAATCAGAGGGCCACGCCTACTGGTTAAGCAGACACACACCTGGATGATGTTACGAATCAATCCAGGATTTAAGCGTGCTTCTTTCCACAGTAGGTGTCTGAGACCGGGATCCCCCACGATGGTGAGAGAGAGCACGTACAGACCAGAGAAAAGGCTGAAAAGCGCTCGTATAATTTCATTTATTTTGTCTTTGTTATTTTAGTTCATTGTTTTTGCCCAGGTCCCGTGAGGGTGACGGGCGAAGGTTTTTCGTTTGTGATTACACTCTCTCTCGCTACCCCAATAAAACATTAGAGATATTGGGATGGCAGGTATGCCATCCCGCCAAGTTACGCCTTGGCGGGGGCATGCCCCATACCTATACAGCACCGAGAGTTTGGCACTTTTCAGGGTTCCCCACAGAAATAACCACAACAGCCACAGACACTCAGCCCTTAAAAACATTAAATTCTGTACATTCTGACCCCATTTCAACAGACAGAATTCATAAACAACTTCACATGTCCACACAATAAAGCCCCAAACTAAGGGGATTTTGCGTTTTCTCCTTCTTCTTCTTCTTCTCATTCTTATTTTTCCTGCCGCCTATCCCACTAACAACATGTCTCCCCATTGGACATTTCACTGACACCAGCCAAATCTGCACCTACACGACCCAATCAAAAACGTGCATACACACGCAAAATACCCATACATTTTTACTCTGAAACATTTCCCGTTCAAACAGCTAGTCTGCCTGTAGCCTAGTGGGTAAGGTTACAGTCTTGGGAACATGGGGTCGTAGGTACAAGCCCAGCTTGGAACACGTTTCTTTAACTTGCTTCGACCCTCACTAATAATTGTCTGCTACTTCTAATTATTGCTTTTGCACCATATCTACCCGCCGTTCACCGTTCAGTTATTAACCGGCTACAATATTGCTAAGCCATATGGATTCAACGGGAGCTCTTCTGTGCTTACTGGCCTGTGTTCTTCTTTAAAACCACCGGCAGGTTTGCTAATGATATTTCACGCATTGCATAGCTATGGCATGGTGCTGCACTAACGAAGTCACAGACTGGTAAACCTCCGGTTGAAGGCTTGAATCCCGACTCGTCGTCAGGCAGATCATTTCCTCTTTTACACTAAAGTTTACTTACGGTTATATTTACTTACCAAAACTCACTCACGGCCACCCATATGCATTTCATGACGGCAAATGTATTCCTTTTATTAAAAAGTTACACCAGTTCACCACTCTGCCATTTCTACTAACTATATTTCTTCACTTGGCTACCGTACAAAACCTTCTTATCAGCAAACGCCACGTTCTACATTCATGTTACCTTGCCCTGTTCCCTATCTAGCCACATAGGTTACAAACAATTACTACGTAGGTATGTTCTGCAACTCTGCAATCAAAACAGCTAGTCTGCCTGTGGCGTAGTGTGCAAGGTTACAGTCTTGGGGAGACGGGGGGTCGTAGGTTCAAGCCCAGCTAGGAACGTGTTTCTTTAACCTGCTTCGACCCTCACTAATAATAGTCTACTACTTATCAATTATTGCTTTTGCACCATATCTACCTGCCATTCACCGTTCTGTTATTAACCGGCTACGATATTGCTAAGCCATATGCATTATGACTTACCGTCTGTACGTTCAGTTATTAACCGGCTACAATATTGCTAAGCCATATGGATTCAACGGGAACTCTTCTGTGATTATTGGCCTGTGTTCTTCTTTAAAACCACCGGCAGGTTTGCTAATGATATTTCACGCATTGCATAGCTATGGCATTAGCTAACGAAGTCACAGACTGGTAAACCTCACTCACTCACGGCCACCCATATGCATTTCATGATGCAAATGTACTCCTTTTATTTAAAAGTTACACCAGTTCACCACTGTGCCATTTCTACTAACTATATTTCTTCACTTGGCTACCGTACAAAACCTTAATATCAGCAAACGCCACGTTTCTACATTCATGTTACCTCGCCCTGTTCTCTATCTAGCCACATAGGCTACACACAATTACTACGTATGCACGTTCTGCAACTCCGCATTAAAACATTACATTTAAAATCATGATTCACTCATAAGTATAACTATTAGCACTGAACATGAGAAAAACACATTTGTGCAATAGATTACATTACATTACAGGCAAATAATGCGTGCAATGTTATTTAACCCTCCACTTCAACAACTAACGTTCAATACCGACTGTTACCATTTGATAAGGAATATAAGCTCGCTCATGGTCACTCCATTTACTTCGCACTATACTCCGTGATCATGTCAACCTTCACCTACATGCCCATTCTGCTAAAAACATATTGTTTCAACTACGGAATTTCGTAATTTCATTTTAATTTCTCTCACACTGTTGTTATTCTCTCATATGCAAAGCCTGCTGGGACATATGCGTCTGCTCCTATTCTCCACTATCATGTTTTCCGGTTCTACTTTAGCAAAACAGCGAAGAGGATTCCTACTTGCAGATAAGCCTATCAAAATGCCTTATAAACCTTACAAACACTAAAAGTGCATCTCCACGAAATAACAGACAATGGAGCAGGACAGAAGGATAAACCTTACAAACACTAAAAGTGCATCTCCACGAAATAACAGACAATGGAGCAGGACCGAAGGCTACACAAGTTGCGACTTAGGGAGTTATAATTCTACGGGCGTGTTGATTATTTTGTCAGTCAAGGCTCGTTGGATGGACGTCAAATCCGTGAGTACATACCATATTCCATCTGCGTTCCTGATGCGTTTACGCTTACGCCACTGCATCCTTTCTCACAGCCACTGTTTTCACATATATAGCAAACCGAAACTGCTGAACGGTACACGCTCATCAGACTGTACAGATTCACACAACGATAGCCATAATCCACAACTGTTTCTTGCAGGGTCGCATTTCTCACTCTCATAATAAAACGCTTTGCAAAAAGAACTGATATCTCATAAAAACACGTTTTCAACGTACAAAAATGCCAAGTTACTAAAAGTATTGATATCAAAATGACGCCAAGTTACGATACTACAAACAATATAGGCTATCTTGCCTCACCGAAATGACATAAGATGTATCTCAAAGCAATGCTACCCAATATTTCCTCAGTTCTTTCAAGTCACTTGGCCCTGTGTTTTCTTATCTTACCATTTCACAATGTCATGCAAACTTTCTGTCAGATCAAAGAGACAAATATTTCGAATTGCCTCATGGAACACATTGAACATTGCACATTGAAATTAATGTATAAATTCATTAATGTACAGAACTGCTGCTGAGCAACGACAGGAAGCACATTTCTCCAGAAAACATGTTTATACTTGCTTCTGAACTGAATTTGAGTACATGTGCAAGTTATTGTATATTTGCTACGTACAATAAATACTGCATGTAAAACACATATTGTACATACATACATAGAGAACTTCTTTATCCGCATGGGGACATTTCCCTGGCAGCATCTTACATTCACATTCACGGACACACTTGTACCAATAAACATACTATCATTCACGCAACAGAAAGCCTGGGCAGCGAAATACATAGGCCTACATACCAATACAAATTGGACAAACACACACCTATTCAATCAATCTTGACTGTGAGAGAGCCATCCACACATATGTTTGACCTGTTCATGTAGTGCATGCTTATACACAGGGCCAAGTGACTTGAAAGAACTGAGGAAATATTGGGTAGCATTGCTTTGAGATACATCTTATGTCATTTCGGTGAGGCAAGATAGCCTATATTGTTTGTAGTATCGTAACTTGGCGTCATTTTGATATCAATACTTTTTAGTAACTTGGCATTTTTGTACGTTGAAAACGTGTTTTTTATGAGATCTGGAATTTACACATCTCCCTGTGTCCAGCTCTTCTGTCCCTATCAGGGTAGTCACGGTGTGTTACACCGGAGTTGAACCCAGAACCTTCTTGCTGTGAGGTCACAGTGCTACCAACTGCACCACCGTGCCACCCTCAGACAAGTACTTTCAGTCAATGCCCTTGTTAAAATGTTCAGCACTCTGAATACTGAACACAAGTGGTATTGCGTGCAAGAACCTCTCCCTTAACCTACATATAAAATGTATTTTGCATGACTTAATTTAACAATTATTATTGAAAATGACATTTATAAATTAAATAGACAAATTCTTTGATAGGTCAGTCGACAGTAACCTGGTAGAATCAAGTGACAAGCCAAAACAAATTATGTATCAGGTAAGAAGACTAAAAAATTTTATTAAATAAGGAGTCAATTAAAATAGTGAATTGAAATGATACACTCTTGAAACAATGCACTTATTGAATGCAGGCTCACTACATCTACAAAACTACAAAACAAAACAGAAGAAATTAAACAATATGCTAATTTTGGATTACCAGAAAAGAGAGAGAGACTGATAAGACAGACCATACCAAAGTATTACCCCTGTTTCAGTGCCATAGGAACAAATGAAATGAGCTAAAATGCACAACCAAGAAACCACCACCAAAATAAAGACCAAATACAACACAACTTTTTTCCTAAGGTCATCATAAACACTTAACGCAGCATTGTTGAAAGCAGGGCTAAATATTCATGAATTATTACCAAACTATTCATGAATTTAGTCCCTTTCTAACAAGTATAAGAGGTAATTCTGTTCAGCTATTGTATACCTATAAAAAGCATGGAAGTTTACTTCTTCTTCTTCTAACATAGACATAAAGATTTTCCAATCAATGATTTCAATTAAATGTCACAAATGGCATTTAAACTTAAGATCAAACAGAACCGGATCTTTATTTGTCCTGTAGCCACACTGGGCGTCCAAAATAAAGACCAACTGCAACACAACACAACTTTTTCCTGAGGCCATCATAAACATTTTACGCAACATGGCTTGAGCATGTTTGTACTGATTGGGCAATGCTGAGTTCAGGTGGTGAAGGGGGGGCGTGCTCATTTATGACGAGGACTGCCCTGTCTAAAAGCTGACAGTGTACTTATTAATTAAAGTGACCTTATGTTGTTGAAAGCATGGCTAAGAACCATACTATTACCAAAATATTCAGGAATTTAGTCCCTTTCTAACAAGACGAAACATGAATATATTAGGAGGTAATTCAGTTAAGTTACTGAATACCAATAAAAAGCATAGAAGTTTATTTGTGCTTCTAACATAAACATGAAGTTCTCAGTCAACGATTTCAATAAAATGTCACAGATTGCATTTAAACTTAAGATCAAACAGAACCGGATCTTTGTTCATTCTGTAGCTACACTGGGCCTCCAGCCTTGTAAATAGCTTTGTCTTCTGGTTTGTCTCTCCCGACATAAACATGAAACATGCACCCTGGGGCAATACAACAGGACCCTTTGTTCCTTTTTTTCTGTTTTGTTTCTTTCCTCCCAATTCATTGTTGAGCTCATTGAAAGTCAGCCATCTAGCAATAAGAATTGTGCAGCCACAACTAATGCCAATGATGTTCAATTCAATAAACTTTATTTATTCCCGAGGAGCAATTCATTTCTGGGCATATTGTCAATCAACATCAAAAACAGATGGAAGATAATATACTCAATGACCTGACATCACATACAACTGAAATTCAAATAAACAAATTTTTAAAAAATGCAGTAAAAAAAGTGCAATAAAAAGTTATGGAGTATATATGTATATGTAAAACCACACGCACATTTACAAATTCACTTGTGCCCTTCAGGCTCAGAGTGCAGGGGAGAGGTGATCAGGAATCAGCCTGATGTCCTCAGGCACAAACGTTACTCTCCGCCTGACCGTCCGGCACCGGGGGCAGCAGTACCGTTGACCCAGGGGCAAGCCCAACCAGATCGCTATGAGAGGAACTAGCTTGTTCCAATATGGCTGCACCCTCATGCAAAACAG
>NW_026986272.1:0-5544 GCF_018555375.3 Anguilla rostrata
CCGCCCCCACTGTCGCTGTTGCCATGTGAAATTATGGGTAGATGAAGGCCCCGTGCAGCCTCTGAAAGGAACTGAAAACATGTCTGCAGGCAAAAGGCTCTGAGTTTTTTCCCTCTTTGTTTTCCTTTTTTTAATATATAAATAATAAAGACCAGGAAATGTTTTAATATGTCCTCTTTAGAGTCATCTAACTGAAAAGTATTTTAATAAAATTGTTACATGTTTTATGAGCAGAGATAGTCCTCCATTTTTTGATCTCATTTTGAGAATGAAACAGAGTTGAAATTTTAAAAAAAGGGAAAAAGGGAGATCTGTTCATTTGTTGCCTGCCTCAGATATTCCTTAGTTTCTACAGCTAGCAAGAAGAACATCTGTAGGAACACCCATAACCCTGCCCTGGGAAATTTCTGCGTAAGAGGAAAACATGAGAAGCTCATCTCTCCGCTTTCCAAGTGGACATGCAGCTGGCTCCCTCCTCTTCCTGGAGCAATTTGCATCCATATTAAAAGCCTGCTGTTCAATCTGGTGAATTTATGCCCAATTTAGGCACGCTGCTGTGTCCATTAAAAACGGGATTCATCATTCAATTTGTTCATCTGAGTGGCTCAGTCAAATGTCTTCATCTAAAAGGCAACCTGTGGGGGTTTTTTTTTGGGGTTATTTTCTGTCCACCCCAGACCCTCATTCGAACAACAGCAGCTCATGTCATGTCCCTTCTGAGTGTTCGGAGCTGTGGTTAAGTTACTTAGATAAGACAGAAATCGGAAGTCCTCCTGTCCCGTTGGTCCCCTCTCCTCTGACCCTGTCGAACCCTTCGCCTGGTACCGCGGCCTTTGCTCTGCCGGAACACGGAATGCGGAATACGGAACGCGGAATCTCCCCAGCCAACGGGACGAATGGCACAGAGGGCCTGCCAGACTCTGATAGAACACTGCGATCCTCGTGGGGCCTCAGTGATCAGTGAGGCAAAGCCTCTCCTGTCTGTGTCACTGAAATAATAGGCTGTTGCTATAATGCAGCAGCCACCCTCGTCAGGGCCCAGACTGCAGGCATGAGGAGCGCTTCTGTGCCGTTCACTTTCCCCGTCATCACAGACTAGTTTTGTTATGCTGCCAGCCCCCCCACCCCCACCGCGCGGATTGCTTCCGCTCGAGAGTGCCTTCAACGACTGTCCTTTTTGGATGTCTTTCAGCAACTCCCCAGTGGCCACGAGCCGTGTCCCCAAAATCTTCTACGTGACAGAGAAGGCCTGGAACTACTACCCTTACACCATCACAGGTGAGGTCCCGAAACTGAGCGAGAGCTGTTTGCACGGTTTTTCGGCCTATCAGAAGCCTGAATACAGACGCAGGAGATACGGGGGGGGGGGGGAAACAAGGCGACGTTCAGAAAATTAAAAAACAGGTATTACTTCCTGTGTGTGGCTTGGCAACGCCAGCTGAAATGTGGCCATTGGCGAGAGGGAGTGGTCGTGATTAGCTTGAAGACTCGGGACGAGATTAGACTTGATGCCTTATCTGGAGCCGGGGAATCGACAGGAGGCCAGGGGAGGGAGGTGGGGACTGGCCAGCGCAGTCATTTCCGGGCTGTGCTGCTGTGTACTCTGACAAATACCTCAATCCGTGCATTACTGTGGGGGGAGGCAGGAGTGGGGGGGGGTAGTGTTTGGCTGTGAGGTTCAGGGATAATTGCAGTGCATTTGCTGCAGTGCAGCGTTCTTCGCACATAGCACCTTGCCCCGGCCCCGGTCGATGCCTCTGGATCTACAACATCCCACATCTGTTATTGCAGGAGCGGAGCCCCTTTGCAGAGGCATCGCGCTGATGGCGATCGGCGGGGGGAGAGACGGCGGGCGGCCGCCTCGTTAAACCGCCCTCGCGCGGCCTGGGGCGGCCGACCCCCCCGACGCGCGCTAGTCGAGTAGCCTGCGAGCTGAGAACCACGCGTGTGCCATTTGTGCACGCTGGGGGCAGTGCGGGACCACCTAGGATGAGCATTCTTCTGCAGAACTAAGTTTCCCCAATGTCAGTGAAAGCGCAGATAGATGTGAGATCGGGCTTGGGGGGGGGAGAGGGGGTTTTCGGTATCGGACCGTGAATCGCCGCGGTCCGAAAGGTGCCTGCGTGCCCTGTGCGCAGCGGCGCGCGTGCTCGCGCCGCTGGTGTTGATTTTGTTTCCTCTCCTTCGCCACGCTGCTGCTGCTGCTGCTGATGCCCCACCCCCAATGGCGCGGCGGTTCCAGAGTACACGGTGAGTAATGTTTTCTTTTTTTTCTTTTTTTTTACGTGGACTTCTGTTGATCTCTGTTGTGCTGCTTGCGACACAGGCCAGTTTTCAAAACGTACATCAAACAGACCTCGCGTGCGGCGAACACGAGGGAAGTGAAAGCCGGGGATTGTGGGAAAGGCGCACTCTCCATCCATTTTACAGTGCTATACCTGTTCCCTGCTCTCTCTCTCTCTCTCTCTCTCTCCCTCTCTCCTCTCCCCACCCTGTCAATGAGCCCCTAGCAGGTTGGTTGGTGGTGGTCAGGGCCGGCCCGTGGCATAAACGGTCTATGCGGTTGGTTAGGGCCACTAGGGGGGGGGCACACGATCCAATGTTTATCTAAAGGTAAACAACGTTATTTTCGCAATTACGTTATTCATCCCCTATCGCGGAACTAGCGGTATAAATTTTAAATGGAATGGCAACCGAACATTTCATAACAATGTAAGAAGGATTTTACAAAGCGAACCCCCCCCCCCCCCGCTCGACATAATCGAACAGCACCCCCGTCCCCCCCCCGACACCCCGCTCAGACAGATTTGCTTAGGGCCACCAAAATCCTCGGGCCGGCCCTGGTGGTGGCGGCAGGCGTTGCTCCCCTGGCTCCGCGGGTGAAAGCCGTTTTATTCGGACGAAGGTCCCGGGGGGTGCGCAGAGGGCGTCGCGCTCCACCACGCACCACAGCGACATTCCAGCTTTTCTGAAAAGGGGGGGGCCAGTCAACACAAGCATCCCTGTCGCTGTCTGCCACAGGACACGTCCCCTCTGTATTTTGTGACAGTCCAATCAGGAATCAGTCTTACGTGTCCGAATTTGTTGACGGACCGTAACGTTTATTAAAAGAGGTTTAAATACTGTGTGTGTGTGTGTGTGTGTGTGTGTGTGTGTCCATGGCATAACATGCTATCTCATGCACACACAGGCATTAACTGGTTTATTTCGCTCATGGCTACAATTACTATATGATACATATTAATATACTATTGTATGTGTGCAACATGGTAAATACGTTACAGTACAGTGCAATAAGCTCTCACACAGCATCATGCAAGTATTCCAGGGTGGGAAAATTTAAGAAAATAAGATCAAAAATGAAATCAGCACAAGTTCGAACTGACAGTAAAAACTACATAAATGGCACATACTGTACGTTTGTTCTGGGTAATGCAGTAGAGAGCTAACAGAGAGAGCTTGCGCTTGCCTTAACACAAAATGGTGGAGGAGCAATTTAAAAAATAATAAAAGCTAGGACGTACAATTTTCATTCTTTCTTTGGTTGTAACTTATTAAAAGCTCCCTTGATCATCTCAATAGAGCGAATTAATCAAATAATCCAATTAGCGTTTAACTTTTGAAAATCGTCCGGGGAAAGGGGAGCTCGTTTAAAAAACGGCTGCAGCACCGTCTCGAGCGAGGCAGAAGGTCTCTTAGATAAGCACAGAGTTCTAAATTTAGCCCGGGACTCTCTCTTGCTCCCAGAACCTCGTTAATGTTTTATGTGGACGTTCACCCCCGCGGCCGTCTCCTCTCCGGGCCTCCTGCTCAAATGATTTGCAGAGAGAGGGGGGGAGGCGTGATTTCGTCGCCCTCGCCTCTGCTGATGTCCGCTCGCGAAAAGCGATCTCCGAGGCCTCGCTCGATCGATTTTTGACGTCCTGCGGCCCGCCGACGAGGGAACGAATCAGACGGAAGACGCCGGCGTCAGGAGGCGTGGCGACGGACAGCGAGTCGCGAGCTGACCCGTAAAATTATCCCCCGCCCCCCAAAAAAAAAAAAAAAAGCGAAGCCGTTTCGCTAAGCGAACAGGGGGTACGCTGGCCGTCGCTGTTTTCTGAAAACGGCAACAGCGCTGCCCTCGAGCTGAGTGAACATCCGGAGGAGGTCTGCAATTAGGCAAACGGGGCCTTGCCTTTTCCCCGAGAACGCGCGAAAAGGTCGGAAATGCGCAGCTGGAAATCGAGTTCCGGCCGAAATGCAGGGCTTTTTTTCTGCCAGGCCAGAGCAGCCGAAGTTCGCTGCTGGCTGTAGACGAATAGTAAATGGACTGCATTTATATAGCGCTTTTATCCAAAGCACTTTATAATTGATGCCTCGCATTCACCAGAGCAGTTAGGGGTTAGGTGTCTTGCTCAAGGACACTTCGACACGCCCAGCACGGGGTTTGAACCGGCAACCCTTCGACTGCCAGACAACCGCTCTTACCTCCTGAGCTACGTCGCCCCAGTAAATGTAAACGCGATAAAGGAGCATGTTTTTGGGGGCGGGGGGGGCGCTGCGTTTGAGCCGGGGGGAGGGGCGGCCGCTGCGCGAGGCGCACCTGCGGCCGCAGAGAGGGAGTGGAGTCAGCGGAAACGAAAAGCCAAAAAAGCCGAAAATCGCTGCATTCGAAAATCACGGCGAGGAGCGGCGAACGCGCCAATGCAGCGATTTCGGCTTTTTGGCTTTTCGTTTCCGCTGCGGCCGCCACCTCCCCCCGGCTCAAACGCAGCGCCCCCCCCGCCCCCAAAAACATGCTCCTTTATAGCCGCTCCTCGCCCCCCCCCCCCCCCCGCGCTGTGTTTGAGCGCGAGCGGGAAGAAGCCGGAAGGTCCACGCTGACACCCCCCGAGGGGCCGATCGTCAGCCCCGGCCAGCCCATCTGTGTCCCACCCCCCACCCACCCCCCAAAAAAAAGGAGAGGAGGTGCCCGACGCAGCGGCGGGCTGACTGTGACTGGTTGCTCTCCCCCCCCCCCCCCCCCCGCGTCTTGCCTGCTGACTCTGCAGGGTCACCTTTCACAGCTGGCAAAACCCAGCCTGATTTATTTCACATCCAGCACAAGCCCCCCCCCCCTCACCCCCGCCCCCCTTCCCTCACCACCCCCCCCCCCCCCCCACCCATTCTGACTTCCATGCGCTGTTTCCCTTTTATCATCTAACCGTTTCTGACAAAGTGGGGGAGTGGGAGGGGGAAGATAGAATGCGGGAGCCACTTATTAAATCAGGAAAATGAACAGATACAATTAAAGAGCTCATTGCATTCTGAGAGGAAGTCATATTCGTTTTAAGTGTAGTGTTTAGTATTGAAAATGCCCATCCCCCCCCCCCCTGCTTTTTTAATGCTGTCTTCTTTGTCTTTTCAGTGTTCCTTCTTGCCAAAGTTCTCCATTCATATAGAAACAAAATACGAGGACAACAAAGGCTCAAATGACAATGTGAGTATGTGTCATAAATTTGGGAATGTATGGTGTGTATGTATGTCTGTTTGTGTGTGTGTGTATGTGTGTTGCTATGTGTG
>NW_026986273.1:0-6955 GCF_018555375.3 Anguilla rostrata
GTTTAAACTGGATAAATCATTGCATCTAACATTGCAAATTCTACATGACAAGATACACACTCGATTGCAGTTACCTGTGCTCTCCTCTTATCTTTATGCTCTCGATATACATGACATTCCAACTGCGTCATGTTTCTGAACGAACGGGAGCAATCAAAAAGGCGCATTTAAACAACGCGGTTGGAAGACTCGCATGTACTTTCATATGCCTAACAAACGCATACTTCGTTAAGCATTGGTGACCACAATACTGACATGTAAACATGCTTTCATACTAAGCTATCGCTGGCGAATGATTGGCCGTTATGATACTAACTAGTTTGATGAATTCGAAACGCACGTAGCCTACCTGCACAATCCGGCGACACTCTAGCCAGCTGCAACAAAAATACTCAAAGTACAGGGTTGCCTTGGAAAAGAACAAGAAAATTTATGTGAAATACAGATCAACGTATTCTGTTGGAAATCAAAACGAACAAATTGTGATATAATTACTTTTAAATTCGCGTAGCCTATTAGGTGTGACACTCGACACTTGGCATTGCTTTGTTAGCAAATTCTCTGTCGCCACTACTAACCAACGGCTTCCCAATATCCATAGCAATTTCCAGTTAATTACTGAAAATTCAAACGGTGTTATGCAGTTAAGAGCAAAACGCCCACAATGCTGTTCTGTCTTAAGCAATGTGCCGTATATCAATAAAACAGCAGATTACTGTAGGAATTTCCCTGTAATTTCACATCAATTTCATGCCGTGTACCAACAATGACAATGAGTTTGCTTTTATATTTATTGATTTTTATAGATTTAATCAGCTGGACGTGAAAATGTTCTTCTGCGGGCGTTTGGGCATATTATCTTACCGTTGTCAAGCAAAACTCTGCTTCGTAGTTCTAATTGGACCGTCCTTATGCAGACACTCTGGTTTGTTGTTCTAGTCGCACCGTTGTTAAGCAAACATCTCTGTCGTAAGTTCTATGAAAACAATGATTTTATCAAGAAAAAATAGTTCATTCCCGTTTCATACCATGCAATTTGTTGTGTTCAATAATAGATGTTACAGGTTGAGTGTATTCTGACCACTAGAGGCACTGTATTACTTTCCAGATTTGTGATGTTTTGCGGTTAATTAGCTAGCTATCATGGCTGGTAGCCGAAGTTGCGAACTGTTTTAAAGCACAGGCTCTACTGACTACCAAATACAAGCAAGCTGATTTACTCTTTCTGCCAAGTATTATTTGGTTAGTAGGCTAAAGGAAATAGTAAAAATGAATGCTCGGATAACCGAAAAACTTAAGATGAGATTCGTTTTGGTCGTCTCGAGCATCGTGAAATAGCACACGCCATAATGAAATCACCACGAAATGGGATGCCTCGCAATTTTCAGACTTAGCACAAATGCTCTGCTACACTGTCAACCCTTTTAACTAGCGTCTTTGGCTACAACGATTTTGAATGCGTAGCTTAATTAATCAGAGCCCTTTTAATGCCTGGCCAATAAGAGGCGTTGGGCTCCACAGTTTAACGAAGAAGCACACTGCGTGGCACCAGAAAATTAAGAAAAGAAAAGAAGAGGGTAAAAGTTTATGGGAAGGGAGAGAGAGGGCGGGGAATTGCCTGTCCAGCTTGGGCATGGGTCGATTTAGGTCAATAGCGATCATTCATACATCTGAATCCCGAGCACAGAAAGTACTTTGATCGCAAGTTCTTCTATTAAATGAACTCGTTTTTGTGTGTGTGGCATTGTATACGAATTTAAAAAAAATTATTTGAGTAGAACGTCTAAAGGCGTTGATCGGAGCAGCATTTTTTGTGGTGCGCACGCGTGTTTAACATACCGATGATATCTATTAGCGACGCATAAATCCATTCCAAATTCCCGATGACTGTGCATATCAGTTCTTCCAGGTTACTCTCAACAAGTGTCGTTGTGTGTGTAAGTTGGACAATGACAATTTGGGATGTGTTACAAGCGGTACATGTCCTCCAGACAGATCGCGGGGGGGCACCGTGTGTGTCGGTGTGTCTGTGTCGCTTTCTCTGTTTTGGTGCAGGTTTTCGTGTGGGTGGGAGGAGCGAATAGGCGATCGGGTGGCTGAGAAATGGAGGGCTGCCGGACACAGGGGTAGAAGGCACAAGGCCGTCGAAACAACCTGGGGCACGGGGGGTTAGATCATTGAAACAAATAAGTGGATAGAAGATCATGTGTGCTTAACCTGAAGCGGCTCGATCTTTTTTCCTTAGTTTTTGTGTTTTGGTTTTTTTTTCGGTCACTCCGTGGTAAAGACAAGGACTATTGCTAGAGCGATCTCATAAAGCAGGCAAAAAAAGAAAAACCGAGACTAGATATATTAGCCAGTATATCTAAAACAACTTGTGTAATTGGAACACCTTATAAGTGTACACCCCTCCTCCGATCGATCGCGTGGGCACCGGAATGGCGCTTCCGCAGTTCGTTGGGCGAAATAGCGATCTCATAAATCTGAATCCCGACACAGAACTACATTCAACCAATTCTTCTAGTAACAACAGCGTGCCACGTGGATACATTTAAAACAAAAGAATGATAGAATACTACCTGTAATCGGCAGCAGTTGTGTGGATTCACCCGTGTTAATCCAGATTAAATGCTATTAGCGATCTCATAATTCCAATTCCGAACAGATTAATCTAGCCAGTAATATCTAAAGGAACTTGTTGGAATTGAAACACGTTATAAAAGCGTACAACGTCCTCCATTGATCGCGGTGGTGCACCGGGATGCGCTTTCCCGCAGTTTCGTTTAGTGCGAATAAGCGATCTCATAAATCTGAATTCCGACCAGAGATAATTCCTAATTCCTCTATAACTGAACGACACTGTGGCACTGGATACATTTAACAAAATATTGTATAGAATAACTACCTGTAATCGGGCAGCATTGTTGTGCTCCCCGTTTTACATACAGAGTATAGCTCTTAGCGCTCTCATAAATTCTTCTAATTCCCGATACAGATATAATTAGCCAGTATATCTAAAACGAACTTGGTGTAATTGGAAACCCTTATAAGCGTTATCACGGCCTCCGATCGTCACTTGGGCACCGGGGAAGCTCTTCCGCAGTTCGTTGGGCGAATGCGATCTCATAAATCTATTCCCGACACAGAAATATTAACCAAGTTTTCTATAATGGAAACGCTGGTGGCTTGGATACAATTTGAGACAAACATATTTGATAGAATACTAACCTGTAATCGGCAGCATGTTGTTGCGTCACCCGTTTTAGCTACCGAGTTCATAAGCTATTACTCGAGCCTCATAAATTCAAATTTCCTCAGACATGAATAATTAGCCATATATCTAAAACGAACTTGGTTTAATGTGGAAACACGTTATAAAGCGGTACAAGTCCTCCAGATAGATCGCGTTGGTGCCCGGAATGCGCTGCCTCATTTCGTAGGCAAATCGCGATCCTCATAATATGATTAAGACACAGAATTTCACGAATTCTTCATACGAATCAGCTGTGGCACCACTGGACCAATTTAAAACAAAATATTGATAGAATACTTACCTGTAATCAGCAGCAGTTTTGTTGTGCGTCACCCCCGTTTTAAATACGGAGTAATATGCGATTAGCGGTCCTACATAATTTCAAATTCCGAGACAGATTATTACCAGTATATCTAAAACGAACTTGGGTAATTGAAACACCACGTTATAAGCGTACACTGTCCTCCAGATAGTATCGCCGTGGGCACCGGAATGCGCTCCGCAGGTCGTTGATGCTAATAGCGATCTCATATACTCGCTTTTCCGACACAGAAACATTAACTACCATTCTTCTATAATTAACGCTGTGGCATTGGAACAATTTAAAAACAAATACTTTGATAGAATACAATCCTTAATTCGTCAGCAGTTGTTTGCTTCCACCCTTTTAAATCGAGTAATGCTATAGCGACCTAGACATCCAAATTCCCGGACAGATATAAGAGCCAGTACTCTAAAACGATTTGGGGTAATTGGAGCAATTTACAACGGTACATGTCTCCTGATTAGATCGCGTGGGCACCGGACTGCGCTTTTCCTCATCCCCGCAGTTCGTATGGTGCGAATAGCGATCTCATAAATCTGAATTCCCGCACAGAAATAATTCCCGAATTCCTTCTATAACGACGCTTGTGCACTGATACAATTTAATATGTTTTATTTAAATTTATGGGTCGAAAATTTTTTCATGTCAATTTCTGGAATTTCTAATATGCCAACAGTCCGGGGATGTAATATTTAGGGTGCAGTTGTCATGAAAATACCCTTTTGGTGAAGCTTTTTTACATGCCATCCATGTTATTATTACGAAGCATCACTACAGAGATTAATAAAACCCGAGCATGGTTTGTAAGGTTTTCCGGTGTTTGGTAAATAGATAACAGATGGTTTTAGAGTTCAGATCCAGAAATAATAAAAAGTGGAAATGATAAGGGGCCCACATAACGGCACTGTGGAACTGTCATCGTAGTTGCCCCACCATTTGTCCAGAGGCTGATGTCTTTTTTAAACCCTTAATGGCCCGAACACACTACCCCACAACCATAGACAAAGAGACAGTTTCCCCTATCTTAGATGTTTCCGATGGCAACATTCCATAGAGCCAATCCTGCTTATCCCGATGAAGTCCAAGTAACTTCTTGTTTATCACACGCTCTGGGTTCTTTGAGTACAATGAGTCCCACCTGCCGGCCCGTTCAAATGCCAGCCTTTTCTGAGTCCCAGTTTGACTCTCCCTCTACACCATTCCTCTGGGAAGGAGCGAGCAGGGTGTTGAGCTCATCGAGGAAGCTTCCATGTTGGTGCTCTCTGGAGATGTCATAAACACCTTCACATGTCCAAAACAATAAAGCCCCAAAATGGGATTTTAAAAGTTTTTCTCCTTCTCTTCTTCATCTTCCTCATTCTTATTTTTTCCGCTGCCGCCTATCCCACTAAAACAGGTCTTTCCCCATTGGACATTTTCAGACACCCGCCATCTTAAACCCACACACCCTATGAAAACTTGCATACACACCAAATACCCTACCTTTTTTACTCTGAAACCTTTTTTAGTACAAACAGCTAGCCCGCCTGTGGCCTAGTGGTTAAGGGATACAGGTTTTGGGGGAACACAGGGTTGGAAGTTCAAGCCCAGCAGGAATGTGTTTCTTTTTTTAACCTGCTTTTACCCTCACTATAATTTCTACTACTTCTCAAATTTTTGCTTTTGCCCCCATATCACCACCGTTCCCCAAACTGTATTATTACGTACATCTGCCGTTCAATTTTTAACCGCTACAATAGCAAAGCCATATGGTTCAACGGGAGCTCTGACTGGCAACTCGCCTGTTTTCTTCTTTTAAAACCACGGACCCGGGTTGGGGTAATGATATTTACGCATTGCCTATCTATTTCTGGTGCGGCCTAAAAAAGTGACAGACTGGTAAACCTCCGGTTGAACATTGAATCCCGCCTCGGTCTCAGGCAGATAAGTTCCTCTTTTACCCTAACGTCTCTTCGCTTATATTTCTTTACCAAAACTCACTCATGCCCCATATGCATTTCAGGATGGGAAATGTAATACTTTTATCAAAAGGTTACAACCCTTTCACAGCTGTGCCATTTCTATAACTACATCTTCACTTGGCTACTGTACAAAACCTTCTTATCAGCACGCCACATTTCTACATCATTTACCCTCGCCCGTTTCTCTTCCAGCCACATACAAACAATTACTAAAGTAAAGTCTTTTCTGCAACTCCCATTAAAATTTAAATTAAAAACATATTTTAGTACATACCCAACATGAAAAAATAGCGTGCAATAGATTTCACGTTTACTTACCCCCATTTAACAGCTGGCACTTATAGCGACTGTTATAACCGGTTGATAAGGGAATAGAACTCGCTCATGGTCACTCATTTACTTTCGCACGTATACTCCGTGATCCTGTCAACTTTCCCTAAAGCCCATTTTTGCTAAAACTATTGTTTCAACCCGAAATTTTAATTTCACCCTAATTTCTCTTTTCCCACACTGTTTGTATTTCTCATATGCAAAACCGGCTTTGGGGCTTGCGCGCTCCTATTCTCCACTCAGTTTCCGTTTTAGTTAAGCAAAAACACGAAGAGGGTTCCTACTGCAGATAAGCCTTCAAAATGCCTTAAAAAACCCTTAAACACTAAAGGCCCTCTCCCGAAATAACAGACAAAGGAGCAGGACAGAAGGCTACCAAGTTTTCGACCTAAAGTTTTTAAATTTTAACGGGCTTGCTGATTCTTTAAGGCATCATTGTAACCTCAAAAGTGTAAAAGTGTTACTAATAAACCAAATAGTACACTTTATAAATGTTCACTGTACAGTTTCATTTTATCAATATTCTATCACTCTTTAACCATTAATCATGAATTATGAGCAAGGTATTTTCCATATAGTCGATCAAGATGGCGCCGCGGATGGCTGCCTCGGTGTGTTGGTGCGCATTGTTTTTGCCTTGTTTTGTTGTAAATTCAGTGTTTTGCGATAGCATCCGAACTCTTTCCCAGGGAAGAGCTCATGAATATCAGGGTAACAACTCCTGGGATTTATTTCCGAACATTCTCATCACATCTGCGGAATTACTGGTCACTTTTGTCAAAGGTACGCTCACCCTTGTTCACGCAGTGAAACGCCGGAGGAGAGGAACGTGCCGGTGCGCTCGTGCGTCTCCGCAGACGCGGTCTACGCACTCCGTTACCGGGAATATTCTATCTAACGTGCATCGCTGTGCAATAAACTGGCCCCAACTCCAGCTACTGGTGGATAAAACGAGACTTTCAAAAATCTTCCGTTTTGTCTCACGGAAACTTGCTGTGTGGGTCGATAAAGGACTCTGCGCTGCAGCTGCAGGCTTTCTAGTCAAAAAACCCCCCCCCAAAATGAAAGGTGGAGGATTTTTTTTAT
>NW_026986274.1:0-11418 GCF_018555375.3 Anguilla rostrata
GATGGAGGAGGTGAGATGGACTCAATGATGGCAGTGTAGAAGTGCACCATCATTGTCATTGGCAGGTTGAACTTCTTCAGCTGCCGCAGGAAGTACATCCTCTGCTGAGCCTTCTTGGTGAGGGAGGTGATGTTCAGCTCCCACTTGAGGTCCTGGGTGATGATGGTGCCCAGGAAGCAGAAGGACTCCACAGTGTCGACTGGGGAGTCATGCAGGGTGATGGGGGCGGGTGGGGCTGCGTTCCTTCTGAAGTCCACTACCATCTCTACTGTCTTTAGGGCGTTGAGCTCCAGGTTGTTATGGCTGCACCAGGACACCAGATGTTCAATCTCTCTCCTGTAGGCAGACTCATCCCCACCAGAGATGAGTCCAATGAGAGTGGTGTCGTCTGCAAACTTCAGGAGCTTGACTGACTGATGACTGGAGGTGCAGCTATTGGTATACAGGGAGAAGAGTAGAGGAGAAAGGACGCAGCCTTGAGGGGAGCCGGTGCTGATGGTCCGGGAGTCGGAGACGTGTTTCCCCAGCTTCACGTGCTGCTTCCTGTCAGACAGGAAGTCGGTGATCCACCTGCAGGTGCAGTCAGGCACGTGCAGCTGGGAGAGCTTGTCCTGTAGTAGAGCCGGGATGATGGTATTGAAGGCGGAGCTGAAGTCCACAAACAGGATCCTGACATAGGTTCCTGCAGTGTCCAGGTGCTGGAGGATGAAGTGGAGGGCCATGTTTACAGCATCGTCCACAGACCTGTTGGCTCTGTATGCGAACTGCAGGGGGTCCAGGAGTGGGTCCGTGATGGTTTTGAGGTGGGACAGTACAAGGCGCTCAAAAGACTTCATTACCACAGAGGTCAGGGCGACGGGTCTGTAGTCATTGAGTCCTGCGGTCCTTGTTTTTTTGTGGACGGGGATAATGGTAGAGGTCTTGAAGCAGGCTGGTACGTGGCATGTCTCCAGTGAGGTGTTAAAAATGTCTGTGAACACCGGAGACAGCTGATAGGCACAGTGCTTCAGGGTGGAGGGAGAGACAGAGTCTGGTCCAGCTGCTTTGCGGGGTTCTGTCTCTTGAATAGTCTGTTAACGTCCCTCTCCAGGAGGGAGAGAGTCGTCATTGTGATAGGGGAGGGGGAGGGGGCCTCTGAGGTAGGTGATTGTAGAGAGGCCCGGGCTCCTGCTGAGATGGGGGAGGAGGAGCTGGTGGTCTGGAGCTGGTGAATGGGTTCACGGGGGATGGTGTCAGGACTGTCCCATTGTCTTTCAAATCGGCAGTAAAACTCATTCAGGTCGTTGGCCAGGCGCAAGTCATTAGTGGAGTGGGGGGCTTTCGGTTTGTAGTTGGTGATCTGTCTGAGGCCCTTCCAGACAGAGGCCGAGTTGTTTTCTGAGAACTGCTGTTGGAGTTTCTCAGAGTACAGTCGTTTAGCATCTCTCACCGCCTTGCTAAACCTGTATTTAGACTCTTTAAACCGGTCCTTGTCCCCCCAATCTCCTCTTGCCCTTGCCTTCCTGAGCTTAGCTGGTAAACCAGGGTTTATCGTTGTTGTAGATAACCCTGGTGCGTGATGGTACACAGCTGTCCTCACAGAAGCTGATGTATGATGTCACAACCTCTGTGTACTCATCCAGACTGATGGTAGCAGTCCTGAAAACATCCCAGTCAGTGCAGTCCAAGCACGTGCGAAGATCCTCCATAGCTTCACTGGTCCACTTCTTAGATGTCCTCACAACAGGTTTGCAGAGTTTTAATTTCTGCCTGTATGCACGAATCAGGTGGACTATGATGTGGTCAGAGTGTCCCAGTGCAGCGCGGGGGACGGCGTGATAGGCACGGTTGATTGTACTGTAGCAGTGATCTAAAGTGTTCTCCTCTCTGGTCGGGCATTTAATCAACTGGTGGTATTTAGGCAGTTCGTGGCTGAGATTCCCTTTGTTAAAGTCGCCGAGGACGATAACGAAAGAGTCCGGGTTTGTCCGCTCCACACACAGTATCTGGTCGGCGAGCGTACGCTGTGCCTCCTGCACGAGGGCTTGCGGTGGAATGTAAACACCGACCAGAATGAATGAAGCGAACTCGCGGGGGGAGTAGAAGGGTTTGCAGTTGATGAAAAAAGTTTCCAGAACAGGAGAACAGTGCTGCATAATCACTGTAACATCTTTACACCAGCCACTGTTTGTATAAAAACAAATACCTCCACCTTTCATTTTGCCGGAGCGCTCTGTGTCGCGATCCGCTCTCCTGGGTTTCACTGGTGAAACAAGGGTGAGCGTACCTTTTGACAAAAAGTGCCCAGTAACCGGATGTGATGAAAAATGTTCGGAAAAAATCAACAGGAGTTGTACCTGTTTTCCCATGAGCTTCCCTGGTGAAAGAGTTCGGATGCTATTTTCAAAACACTGAATTTACAAACAAAACAAGGCAAACCCATGGCACAACCCCCCGAGGCAGCATCCGCGGCCCCAAAATCTTGATGAGTATATGGAAAATACCTTGTAAAGCATGATTAATTTTTTTAAAAATTTGGGGTGATAGAATATTTGATTAAAATGAAATGTAAGTTGAAATAAAAGTGTACATTTGGTTTTAGAACACTTTTCCATTTTGAGGTTACAATGATGCCTTAAAGAAAAAAACTAAGATTGAGAAAAGTATTCAGTTGTTATAATAGCCGTTGTCATACGGGCGGGTTTTGGAAAAGAGAAGAAACCTGTGAACCTGGATTCTCCCGAGGGGAGAGGGCGGGGCGACCAGCTTGAGCAACTGATCATCTCTCATGGGGAAGAAACCCCTACCCCTTTTTCTCAAACCCATCTGGGGGGTAATTGTGATTAGAATACAAAATTTAATTTGATACTTTATTTTTTGTAAAAAGGGTACACCCCCAACAAATCCCTGACTTGAAAACAACTAAAATTTGACCTGCAATGACTGACCAGACTGAACCGGAAGAATAGAACGAATGGACGGAATCCATTTACAACATCAGGACATTGATTGAAGGACAAATAAATGGTGTTAAATGTGATAGCTTTACATATTGTCGTTACGTTTCTTAATACAGTTCTAACCATTTGACTTATTTCTGGCTAAGGTGTTCTTTTTGTCCTCTCTCATTTCAAAAACCTCTCCTTACGAACCTAGCTTTAACCTGAAAATATTACCTACTCCCTAAGGACCCTTTAGGTGGGTTTACGTCATATATACGGACTATCTGAAACTGATACTTTGCTTGGGCCTCTTCTTCGCTCTTGGACCCTTAGTTTGGGGTAAACACACTTTTTAAACAGTGTGCTCGCAAAGTACACAACTTCAAGAATTGTGTCTTTTTGATTATTTAGGCCCCCAGCTACGTAGGCTCTGTGGCTGTACACAATGTCCCCGTAAAGGAACAAGCTACAAAAAAAAGCACGTGTGTTGTCTTTGAGAAGAATGATGAGGGAAAAAGTCTTGGCAAGATAAAATGAATCTTTTTTTCCCAACAGTTGTGTTACGTGTCCAGAGAAATGCCAGTCTGTTTTCCTTTTTATCAGGGGTTTACTGCTAAAGATGGGCCAGAGAACCCCTTTTTAAAATTATTTCTGCTTAGAACATGCAACCCTGCTTGACTTTCCCCTTGCCTGTGTACAACAGGTTGGTCTGTCTTCAAATAGCCTTCGCCACTCCTTCCTTCAGAATGTCGATTAAGTGAGAGCATCAAGGACGCATCATTCTGTCCTGCCAAGTGTGCCAGAAGAAACGATTTACACCCGGGAGGGAAAGCAAAGATGATTGCAGAAACTAAGGAAACGGGAAAAATTGCAGGGGTTATTCGACCAATTCAGTGCAGAAAACTTTTAATCCCATGGAAATGAGCAGTGTATTTATTTACTAATTCATACCAAATTAAAGAGTGTATTAAAAGCTTATTGTTTTATTTAATTATGGCATAATTTTAGTCATTTCAAATGTAGATTTTGTTTTCATTGCGAGCATAAGTTGTGATACCCCCTACCCCAGTCCCCAGAAGCAGTTCATCACTGTCAAGCTCCTTGAGATCCAGTAGCCTTAAACCCTCACATTCCATTTCCATTCCATAACTGGCGTATTTTGATGTCAATAATTTTGATAACTTGGCATTTTTTTTTGAAACGGGTTTTATGAGATATCATTTCTTTGCCCAAAGAGTTTTTTATGAGAGTGAGAAATGCGATGGGCCTTAGAAACGTTTGTGGATTTGGCTATCTTGTGGAAATTTGTACGTTATGAGCGTTACTGTTTTTGCAGTTTCGTTGCTATCTATGTTAAAAAAAGGGCGTGGAAAAGGGTGGCCCCGGGGGGTATAAGGTAAAACGTATCGAGATGAAAGTGAAATTTTGGCCAGTGTATGTACTCACGTCCCCCAAGGGCAAAAGAATCGCAAGCCCGGGTTTGAATTATAACTCTCTAGTCGCACTTGTGTTTGCCTCGTCCTGCTCCCTTTTCTGTTATTTTGTGAGATGCACTTTTAGGTTTGTAAGGTTATAAGGCATTTTTATAGGCTTTCTGAAAGGGAGGAATCCTTTGCTTTTTTTGCTAAAACTAGAACGGAAAACATGAAGGAGAATAGGAGCAGAGCATATGTCCCAGCAGGTTTTGCATATGAGGGGAAAAACAACAGTGTGAGAGAAATTAGGGTGAAAATTTTTAAATCGGAGTTTTAAAAATAGTTTTTAGCAGAATGGGCATGTAGGTGAAAGTTGACATGATCACGGGGGGTTTTAGTGGGGAAGTAAAGAGTGACCATGAGCGAGCTTATATTCTTATCAACGGTATAATAAAGTCGCTATTTAAAATGCCCGCGTTTAAGTGGGGGTTTAAATAACAAGTGAAATCTATTGCAGCTTGTTTTTTTAGGTTTAGTACTGTAATGAATAATTTTTAAATGTAATATTTTTAAAGGGTAGTGGGAGAGTACATACCTAGTATTGTTTGTATGTGGGTGGGTAGGAAAAAAAGGGCGAGGTAAAATGATGTAGAAATGGGCGTTTGTGTAAGAAGGTTTTTTACAGTAGCAAGTTTAAGAAATGTAGTTAGTAGAAATGGGACAGTGAATGGGTTTTTAACCTTTTGATAAAAGTTACATTGCCATTTAGAAATGAAAATTGGGGGGGCCCTGAGTGAGTTTTGGGGAAAAAAAAATATAAGCGTAAGAGAAGGTAGTTAAAAAGGAAATTATCTGCTGGAACGAGGCGGATTCAAAAGTTCACCGGAGGTTACAGTCTGTAAATTTTTTAGGAAAACACCATGACATAGATTGCAATGGTGAAATACATAGCAACCTGTCCGTTTTTTTTAAAAAAAAAAACACAGGCCCCAGTTAGCACAGAAGAGCTCCGTTTTTAATCCATATGGCTTTGCAATATTTTAGCCGGTACCCAAATTTAACGGGGATGGACGTCATAATACCGTTTGGGGAACGGCTGGTAGATTGGTGCAAAGCAATAATTGAGAGTAGTAGACAATATAGTGGGGTTAAACAGGTTAAAGAAAAAACATTTCCCGCTGGGTTTAAATTCAACCCTGTGTTCCCAAACTGGACCTTACCCCCTAGGCCACAGGGGGCTAGCTGTTTTTACTCAAAAAAGTTTCAGAGTAAAAAAGGGATGGGTATTTGCGTGTGTATGCAAATTTTTTTATAGGGTCGTGTAGGTGAAGATTGGCGGGGGGGTCTGTAAAATGTCCATGGGAGGGCATTTTTAGGGGATAGGCGGCAGGGGAAAAAAAGAATGAGAAGTGAAGAAAAAAGAAGGAGAAAACGTAAAATCCCTTAGTTTGGGGGTATTGTGTGGGACAGTGAAGGTGTTTAGAATCTGTGTTGACTTGGACTTCCTCGGGATAAGCAGGCCATTTGGCTTCTGGAATGTTGCCATCTGGACACATCTAAGATAAGGGGAAACTAGTCTCTTGTCTATGGTTGTTGGGGGTATGTGTGTTGGGCCATAAGGGTAAAAAGATCATCAGGCCTCTGGACAAATGGTGGGGCAACTACGCTTGACAGTTCCACAGTGCCGTTATGTGGGCCCCTCTATCATTACACTTTTTATTTATTTCTGGATCTGGACTCTAAAACCATCTGTTTATCATATTACAAACCCCGGAAAAACTTACAAACCATGCACGTGTTTTCATTATATTACTGTATATGCCTTATGTAATAATAACATGGATTGCATGTAAAATGCTTCAACAAAAGGGTATTTTCATGACAACTGCACCATAATATTACATCCCCTGGACATGTTTGGCATATTCAGGAAAATTCCAGAAATTGAATGAAAAATGTTTCATACCCAATAAAATTTAATAAAACATATTTTAAATTGTATCCAGTGCCACAGCGTTCGTTATAGAAGAATTCGTGAATTATTTCTGTGTCGGGAATTCAGATTTATGAGATCGCTATTCGCCCAACGAACTGCGGAAGCGCATTCCGGTGCCCACGCGATCTATCAGGAGGACATGTACCGCTTGTAAATGTCTCCAATTACACCAAGTTCGTTTTAGATGTACTGGCTAATATATCGTGCTCGGGAATTTGGATTTATGAGGTCGCTAATAGCATTATACTCTGTATTTAAAACGGGTGACGCACACAACTGCTGCCGATTACAGGTTAGTATTCTATCAATTATTTTTTTTAAATTGTATCCAATGCCACAGCGTTCATTATAGAAGAACTGGTTAATTATTTCTGTGTCGGGAATTCAGATTTATGAGATCGCTATTCGCCCAACGAACTGCGGAAGCGCATTCCGGTGCCCACGCGATCTATCTGGAGGACGTGTACCGCTTATAACGTGTTTCCAATTACACCAAGTTCGTTTTAGATATACTGGCTAATTAAATCTGTCTCGGGAATTTGAATTTATGAGATCGCTAATAGCATTATACTCCGTATTTAAAACGGGTGACGCACACAACTGCTGCCGATTACAGGTAAGTATTCTATCAATTATTTTGTTTAAATTGCATCCAGTGCCACAGCGTTCGTTATAGAAGAATTCGTGAATTATTTCTGTGTCGGGAATTCAGATTTATGAGATCGCTATTCGCCCAACGAACTGCGGAAGCGCATTCCGGTGCCCACGCGATCGATCTGGAGGACGTGTACCGCTTATAAGGTGTTTCCAATTACACCAAGTTCGTTTTAGATATACTGGCAATTATATCTGTCTCGGGAATTTGAATTATGAGATCGCTAATAGCATTATACTCTGTATTTAAAAGGGTGACGCACACAACTGCTGCCGATTACAGGTTAGTATTCTATCAATTATTTTGTTTAAATTGTATCCAGTGCCACAGCGTTCGTTATAGAAGAATTGGTGAATTATTTCTGTGTCGGGAATTCAGATTTATGAGATCGCTATTCGCCTAACGAACTGCGGAAGCGCATTCCGGTGCCCACGCGATCTATCTGGAGGACGTGTACCGCTTATAACGTGTTTCCAATTACACCAAGTTCGTTTTACATGTACTGGCTAATTATATCTGTCTCGGGAATTTGGATTCATGAGATCGCTAATAGCATTATACTCTGTATTTAAAACGGGTGACGCACACAACTGCTGCCGATTACAGGTTAGTATTCTATCAATTATTTTGTTTAAATTGTATCCAGTGCCACAGCGTTCGTTATAGAAGAATTCGTGAATTATTTCTGTGTCGGGAATTCAGATTTATGAGATCGCTATTCGCCTAACGAACTGCGGAAGCGCATTCCGGTGCCCACGCGATCTATTGGAGGACGTGTACCGCTTGTAAATGTTTTCCAATTACACCAAGTTCGTTTTAGATGTACTGGCTAATTATATCTGTCTCGGGAATTGAATTTATGAGATCGCTAATAGCATTATACTCTGTATTTAAAACGGGTGAGGCACACAACTGCTGCCGATTACAGGTTAGTATTCTATCAATTATTTTGTTTAAATTGTATCCAGTGCCACAGCGTTCGTTATAGAAGAATTCGTGAATTATTTCTGTGTCGGGAATTCAGATTTATGAGATCGCTATTCGCCTAGCGAACTGCGGAAGCGCATTCCGGTGCCCACGCGATCTATCTGGAGGACGTGTACCGCTTATAAGGTGATTCCAATTACACCAAGTTCGTTTTAGATATACTGGCTAATTATATCTGTCTCCGGAATTAGAATTTATGAGATCGCTAATAGCATTATACTCCGTATTTAAAACGGGTGACGCACACAACTGCTGCCGATTACAGGTAAGTATTCTATCAATTATTTGTTTAAATTGCATCCAGTGCCACAGCGTTCGTTATAAGAAGAACTGTTGAATTATTTCTGTGTCGGGAATTCAGATTATGAGATCGCTATTCGCCTAACGAACTGCGGAAGCGCATTCCGGTGCCCACGGTCTATCTGGAGGACAGTGTACCGCTGTAAATGTTCCAATTACACCAAGTTCGTTTTAGATTACTGGCTAATATATCTGTCTCGGGAAGTGAGATTTATGAGACGCTAATAGCATTATACTCTGTATTTAAAACGGGGACGCACAAATGCTGCCGATTACAGGTTAGTATTCTATCAATTATTTTGTTTAAATTGTATCCAGGCCACAGCGTTCGTTATAGAGAATTCGGTAATATTTCTGTGTCGGAATTCAGATTTATGAGATCGCTATTCGCTAACGAACTGCGGAAGCGCATTTCCGGTGCCCAGCGATCTATCTGGAGGACTGGTACAGCTTATAACGTGTTTCCAATTACACCAAGTTCGTTTTAGATGATACTGGCTAATTATATCTGTCTCGGAATTTGATTCATGAGATCGCTAATAGCATTATACTCTGTATTTAAAACAGGGTGACGCACACAACTGCTGCCGATTACAGGTAGTATTCTATCAATTATTTTGTTTAAATTGATCCAGTGCCACAGCGTTCGTTATAGAAGAATTGGTGAATTATTTCTGTGTCGGGAATTCAGATTATGAGATCGCTATTGCCTAACGAACTGCGGAAGCGCATTCCGGTGCCCACGCAGTGCTTCTTCGTTAACTGTGGAGCCCAATGCCTCTTTATTTGCCCCAGGCATTTAAAAGGCCTCATTATTCATTAAGCTAGCTGCATTCAAATACGTTTTAGAAAGACGCTATGTCTACGAACACACCGTTAAAAGGGTGACAGTGCTAGGCAGATGAATTTGTGCTAAGTCTGAAAATGCAGGCATCCCATTTGTGGTGATTTCATTATGGCGTGTGCTATTTACAGCATGCTCTAGACGACCATAAAATAATCTCCTCTTAAGTTTTTCGGTATCGAGGTACTTTTTACTATTTCCTTAGCCTACTTAACCAAATAATTACTTGGCAGAAAGCGTAATCAGCTTGCTATATTTGGTAGTCCAGTAGTAGCCTGTGCTAAAAACAGTTCGCAACTTCGGCTACCAAGCCATTGACTAGCTAGCTAACCTTAACCGGCAAACATTCAATCTGTCAAACGTGTTTGGGCTGTCATCGTGTACATTCGTAAATGTCTACGGGCCATGCTCACGCATGTGACAAAGCTACTATAATCCCGATTTTGGATAAACACTTTTCAGTTTCACGAAGCGAATTAAGAGTTTCAAGGTTCATTTGCTGAATATACAAACACACACACACACAGAATTTAACGAAATTAACCATCTTGGCCATTTATAAAGGAAATGTTTTAGCATTTAAGAGACCGACAAGCTAGGCATTTAAGACAGTGGTTCTCAGAATGGTTCTGGGGGCTCCTTGCGTATATGGCTTTTCTCCATTGGTTTTGATGATTTACAAGAAAAAAAATAATAGCCTAATAATAATTAGAAATTCAAACGTAGGTACATTATTTTTCTTCATGCACCAGGTGGAAAACTGCCGTACAAAGTGCGTTGTCATATTTACACGCCTGCAGATGCAGTTTTAAAATACTGTAGATTGTTCATCACCGCTGAGTGTTAATTTGTCGTAGAAAGTGGATTTGCGAACGATCGGTCACCTAGCGTCACCCAGCAAGTGAAAACCCACAAAACGGCGATGGAGATAGCTAGTAGTAGCAGGCTCATTATCTGACTGGCGGAAACACCTACGACGATAACTTGCTCGGTTAACAGATCTACCAGACAGTTATACGAAAATTTGCCTAGTCAAATCACCAGTAGCCTACACATCTCGATTGATTGACCATCAGTGTAGTCAATGTTCTTCCCTGTGGTTCATATTGCTAACGCGTGAGCTAACCACGGACAGCCGTACCTAGCTCACTGGCAAGCTGATATGCTAGCTAAGCATATTCGTTTTGCTGAGAAACATAAATTGAAGATAACTGAACATAGCTAATTGTATTTTAATGTCATAACATAACGTGATTACATGACACAGTACAGTCACGGATGGAAACTAAACTCCGTAAACATTTGATAATATATTTAAAACATAACGGCAGACAGTCAGCCCAGCCTCGTTCAGGTGAGGGCTTTTCCGCACCGGACTGTCAATCAAATTGTAAAAATCACAAGACCGCTTAACTCTATGGTTTTGGCTCCAAATCGAGAAAATGGCCGCGCCCGCCATTGAGCTTCAAAACGTGTTTTAGAGACCCACGGAGAGTCAATGGGTGACGTCACAGTAGCTGTGTCCATATTTTTTACAGTCTTGATCTTAACCCCAATCTCTCCTGGTCAACACACTTTCCCCTTAGTCACATCCTTACTAGGGTAGTCTTCCAACTACTCTCGGGAAAGTAATACAGTCCTCCTAGTGGTCAGAATACACTCACCTGTAACATCTATTATTGAACACAACAAATTGCATGGTATGAAACGGGAATGAACTATTTTTTCTTGATAAAAATCATTGTTTCATAGAACTTACGACAGAGATGGTTTGCTTAACAACGGGCGGGCTAGAAC
Organism: Anguilla rostrata; assembly: GCF_018555375.3. Lineage (NCBI taxonomy): Eukaryota > Metazoa > Chordata > Actinopteri > Anguilliformes > Anguillidae > Anguilla > Anguilla rostrata. The sequence goes on from NW_026986274.1 coordinate 10,916, forward strand.
TACAAACCAGAGTGTCTGCATAAGGACGGTCCAATTAAAAACTAGAAGCCAGAGTTTTGCTTGACAACGGTAAGATAATATGCCCAAACGCCCGCAGAAGAACATTTTTTACGTCCAGCTGATTAAATCTATAAAAATCAATAAATATAAAAGCAAACTCATTGTCATTGTTGGTACACGCATGAATTGCATGTGAAATTACAGGGAAAATTCCTACAGTAATCTGCTGTTTATTGATATACGGCACATTGGGTTTGAAAGAACAGCATTGTGGGAGTTTGCTCTTACTGCCCCTAACACCGTTTGAATTTTCAGTAATTAACTGGGAAATTGCTATGGATATTGGGAAAACCCTTGGTTAGTAGTGGCCACAGAGAATTGCTACAAAAGCAATGCCAAGTGTCGAGTGTCACACTAATAGGCTACGCGAATTTAAAAGTATATATCACCATTTGTTCGTTTTTGATTTCCAACGAATACGTTTATCTGTATTTCAAAATAAA
>NW_026986275.1:0-8769 GCF_018555375.3 Anguilla rostrata
AGCTGATATGCTAGCTAAGCATATTCGTTTTGCTGAGAAACATAAATTGAAGATAACTGAACATAGCCTAATTGTATTTTTAATGTCATACATAACGTGATTACATGACACAGTACAGTCACGGATGGAAATTAAACTCCGTAAACATCTGATAATATATTTTAAAACATAACGGCAGACAGTCAGCTAGCCTCGTTCAGGTTGAGGGGCTTTTCCGCACCGGACTGTCAATCAAATTGTAAAAATCACAAGACCGCTTAACTCTATGGTTTTGGCTCCAAATCGAGAAAATGGCCGCGCCCGCCATTGAGCTTCAAAACGTGTTTTAGAGACCCACGGAGAGTCAATGGGTGACGTCACAGTAGCTGTGTCCATATTTTTTACAGTCTCTGATCTTAACCCAATCTCTCCTGGTCAACACACTTTCCCCTTACGTCACATCCTTACTAGGGTAGTCTTCCAACTACTCTCGGGAAAGTAATACAGTGCCTCCTAGTGGTCAGAATACACTCAACCTGTAACATCTATTATTGAACACAACAAATTGCATGGTATGAAACGGGAATGAACTATTTTTTCTTGATAAAATCATTGTTTTCATAGAACTTACGACCAGAGATGTTTGCTTAACAACGGTGCGACTAGAACTACAAACCAGAGTGTCTGCATAAGGACGGTCCAATTAGAACTACGAAGCAGAGTTTTGCTTGACAACGGTAAGATAATATGCCCAAACGCCCGCAGAAGAACATTTCACGTCCAGCTGATTAAATCTATAAAAATCAATAAATATAAAAGCAAACTCATTGTCATTGTTGGTACACGGCATGAAATTGATGTGAAATTACAGGGAAATTCCTACAGTAATCTGCTGTTTTATTGATATACGGCACATTGCTTAAGACAGAACAGCATTGTGGGCGTTTTGCTCTTAACTGCATAACACCGTTTGAATTTTCAGTAATTAACTGGAAATTGCTATGGATATTGGGAAGCCGTTGGTTAGTAGTGGCGACAGAGAATTTGCTAACAAAGCAATGCCAAGTTTCGAGTGTCACACCTAATAGGCTACGCGAATTTAAAAGTAATTATATCACAATTTGTTCGTTTTTGATTTCCAACAGAATACGTTGATCTGTATTTCACATAAATTTTCTTGTTCTTTTCCAAGGCAACCCTGTACTTTGAGTATTTTTTGTTGCAGCTGGCTAGAGTGTCGCCGGATTGTGCAGGTAGGCTACGTGCGTTTCGAATTCATCAAACTAGTTAGTATCATAACGGCCAATCATTCGCCAGCGATAGCTTAGTATGAAAGCATGTTTACATGTCAGTATTGTGGTCACCAATGCTTAACGAAGTATGCGTTTGTTAGGCATATGAAAGTACATGCGAGTCTTCCAACCGCGTTGTTTAAATGCGCCTTTTTTGATTGCTCCCGTTCGTTCAGAAACATGACGCAGTTGGAATGTCATGTATATCGAGAGCATAAAGATAAGAGGAGAGCACAGGTAACTGCAATCGAGTGTGTATCTTGTCATGTAGAATTTTGCAATGTTAGATGCAATGATTTATCCAGTTTAAACTCTCATTTGAAATCTCATATCGGAGAGGGCAGGGCCGTTTCTTGTCCATTTCGTCAGTGTGGGAGAACGTTTTCAGTCGTCTCTTCCTTTATTTCTAATTTTTCCACAGTACACAAGTCTTGTACAGTATCCAGTCTTCTGGGCCATGTAACAGTAGGAACAGAGACGAGACTAACGGCAACCAATGAACAAGTTGAGGATGTTTCAGTGTTGGAGGGGGATTTGACTGACGACGTAACGTAAGTGATGATAACGAGGGAGACCAAGCAGCGGTGCTGCCAGAGAGAGCAGATGAATCCCTTTTCTTGAACAATTTGGCTTTCTTTTATTTAAAGTTGCAGGCAAAACTTTTACTGCCAGCATCAGTCATACAGTCTATTATTGAGGATTTTCAAGCAGTGCATGATATCAGTCAGTCTCATTTACTTCATAAGTTGGACGAAAAGCTGGTATCATTGGATATCTCTGACCGTGAGAGAGAGAGGTTCTTAAATCCGAGGATTTGTTTCGGGCATGCAACACTGGTACCTTGAAAACTGATCAAAGACAAAAAACGGTTTTTAAAAATCAGTTTAGATACATTGAGCCAGTCCCACCTTATCTTGGAAAGAATGATATGGGATCACAGAGTGGCTTTAGTGAAAACTTCAGTAAAGGCACCCATTTCTGCAGATTATGTACTAGAGCCCGACCGATATATCTATAATATATTAATATATATTATATAATAAACAAAAAAAAAACGATGATTATTTATCTGTACTTGTCTGCTTGAACGTTGTAATTGCTATTTACTACAATTATCCAGTAGAGGGAGCTCTAATACAAGTGTGAACTGCAGCAGCTGACGCGCTACTTCTCTAATAAGACGTTTGTTACTCGTGCCTCATCCAATATTCTCCACTGCAAGACTTGTCTGCACAGATTCGGTTGCGGCAATAAAGGTATGTAGATTTAGTGAAAGTTTTTAATTAAATGCGTTTATACGACCACTATGTTTATCAATCCTCATTATCAAACGAGCGAGCTAGCTAACATATTTGGTTCACTTTAGCAAGCTAGCAAGCCTTTATGAACTGGAAGTGAGCACATAAGCAGCGTAGGATCTACATTTCCAGAGGACATCGCTGTATTCTCAAATAAATAACCAGCCAAAATAAAATGGTGATTGAATGTGTCACACATTTGTTTTGTTTTTTTGTTGTTTTTTATCTGAGATAATGATATTAGCTACTATATGATGTTTTGTAAATAGCCAAGGCGTGATTGCAAGCGAGTGTCATCTTGTCACGCGTCATCGTAGCAAGCTAACCAGACAGTAAAAAAGCAGATAAAACACTTCGAACATGAATCATTTTAAGCCATGTTATCTAGCTTTGTCGTGATAACATGAGAGAAGGATTGCTGTTGGAGAACTGAATCAACCAATAGTTAGCGCGGGTAACCTGCACGAAAGCTCATACATATAAGAAAATACAATAAGAAAATATAATTAATTTAACTTACTGAGAAAATATAATAAGAAATAACGAGGCTGTGTCATAGCTAATGCGTTATTGCGAGCGAGTGTGTCATCTAGTCACGCGTCAGAGCGCATTGTAGTTATTTTCACCGTCTAATTCTTATGGACAGGGAAGCTCGTTTGATAGTCTTAGTAGGAATAAAATAAGAAAATATAATTAATGTACTGAGAATAGATACTAAGAAATAATAATAACAAATTAATAATAACAACAATAATAATAATAATAATCATAAAAATACATGTTTGAAACTGGAAAAGGGATTTTTTACATTAATTTTTTATAGATGTTGGAAAAGAAAGGAGTAAAAGCAAGGTGTGGAGTTATTTTGATTTCACACACTTAAATATAGTGTTAATATGTATATTTAATTTAATATCATCTTTTACTTTTTTTATCTAAAAAGTTTTGTGTGTTTATTTTAATTTTTTTTTGTTTGCTTATAAGTTAAATGTTCTTAAATATAGAAACTTTAATAAAATATAAGTTTTTCAAATTGGTTTGAAAATGTTGCACTTTTTGACAAAATATCGGTCAAAACATCGGTAATCGGTGGGCTAGGACTCCCCAAAATCGGGATTGGCACCGGACCCAAAAATCTGGCATCGGTCGGGCTCTATTATGTACTGTTGGCCATGCTCAATTTTTGTCATCTCCCTTCACAACAGGTGAAAAGAAAACAATTGCATCATACAAAGACAGCGTGCAGCACAGCATGCAGCATAACGTAAGTACATCAAAACTGTCAATGGGAATTAAATTTGATTTGATTCCAAATTTATCAAATTAACCCACTTCCATGTGTGCCAACTTGGTCTGCCTCCTTGTCTGGGCCATGACTTATTTGAGGGTATCGTCGCATATGACTTCGCTCTATACCTAAGTCATTTTGTCACAAATCAGAAATTCTTCACGTATAGAGAACTGAATGGACAGCTTAATCACTTCAGGTACCTCGGCGATGACGCCAGCAATAAGCCATGCAAAATGAATCCAGGAAGTGAGAAATTGAGTGGACATGCTGTCCAGAATTGGTGTTTCCTTAGACTTCTGCCTCTCTTGATTGGGGACAAAATTTAAAATCCAGTTGAAAATGAAGTTTGGCAATTTGTGTTGCTGCTAAGGCAAAAAGTTGAAATTGTTTGTGCTCCTGCCATTGCAACTAGTCAGATGGCCTACTTGAAAGTCCTTATTGAGGAGTATTTGCCGAGTCGACAGTATTGTTTTCCTAATCACCCACTTAAGCCGAAACATCATGTAACCCGTTAGAAAAATAGCAACGTTTTAAAAGAGTCCTGTAGCTTTAAGAAAAGGGAGGCTCCCTACCTAACTGTTAGGAGGACTTGTTTTGCGTCCCTAATTAGTTTTATTGGCTGTAACAGGCAGTAATGTCTTAAGATCATTCTGGAAAATAGTTAGCCCCGCCCACTCCCAGGGACTTGGTTGAGACTGTTTGTCGCACAGCAAGAGGGGAGAACGGGAGAAAGAAAAAGACGATTAGAAGTAACAAATCATAATCGTTAATTTAAGCAGTAAACCTAAAGAGTAGCTCCGTAAATGACCCACGGACCAAATATTTTCCAGATCGCACACTTCAATCTCTTTCCTTGGGATCTTGGTAAGTTAAATGTTAAATTTGCTAAAGTATCGTAACTGTAGCAGCAACACGTGTGCTATTGACTCTGTGTTTCCTTGAAAATAGCATTAGCCACACGTGGCGTTTAATATTTTTCAGTTTGCACACTTCAGTTTCTTCCTTTGGGATTTCAGCGAGTTTAAATTTGAAATTTAGCTAAAATATCGCCATTGTAGCAGCAACACGTGTGTTATTAACTCCGTGTTTCCTTGAAAATAGCATTAGCCACACGTGGTATGTATAGCTATTGAGTTTCTCTCATATAAAGTTGAATGTTGCTATTTGAAAGCGTGAATCGCACTGTTATTGTATCATACGTGTATGAATGTGCTATGTAACATGTGTATGAATGTGCCATGTAATAACCTTGTGTTAATTTTAAGTAGGCTATAGCTCATTCAAGGTGGCTATTAGTTGAGCCTATGCACTTAAATGAAGTTAGCTAATGCAGTACTGTTAGAAACCATGCACTAGCGCTTAGCAAGTGCGCTACATTTGGGTATATGATGTAGCCATATCTTCTATTGTGCATGACAGTGCAAGAGGGTTAGTTCACATGCATTTAAATGATTTTACAATCAACTAATGATTTACTTGATTGTTAAAGGTTTATTGCCATGTATTTATATTGAGTTCATGGTTTAAAAAATTATTTGCTATAGTTCATCAGAATCAGAATCAGAATCAGAATCGGGTTTATTGCCAAGTAGGTTTACACATACAAGGAATTTGTTTTGGTCAGGTGGTGCGTAACAGTGAACATAAAATAAGATAAATAGAGTAAGATGAACAATAGTGCAGTAAAAAACATAACAGACATAACATAACATAACATAACATAACATAAACATAGTGCAAAACAATAACAATAGTGCAAGGGATAAAGTGGTTTTAAGTACAGGTGCTGTCTGTTGGTGTCCGTGGGGGTCAGGATAACAGTACAGTGACAGTGGCATCAGTGGGGGTCCCGGGCCTTGTTGATAAGGCCAGCTGCAGTCGGGAAAAAACTGTTCTTATGACGTGAGGTTTTGGTTCTGATGGACCGCAGCCTCCTGCCGGAGGGGAGTGTTTGCAAGAGTTTGTGTCCAGGGTGGGAGGGGTCGGCCACAATCTTTCCTGCCCGCCTCAGGGCCCTGGAGGTGTGCAGGTCCTGGAGGGATGGCAGATTGCAGCCAATCACCCTCTCAGTGGCGCGAATGATACGCTGCAGTCTGCCCTTGTCCTTGGCAGTGGCAGCAGCGTACCAGATGGTGATGGAGGAGGTGAGGATGGACTCAATGATGGCAGTGTAGAAGTGCACCATCATTGTCATTGGCAGGTTGAACTTCTTCAGCTGCCGCAGGAAGTACATCCTCTGCTGAGCCTTCTTGGTGAGGGAGGTGATGTTCAGCTCCCACTTGAGGTCCTGGGTGATGATGGTGCCCAGGAAGCAGAAGGACTCCACAGTGTCGACTGGGGAGTCATGCAGGGTGATGGGGGCGGGTGGGGCTGCGTTCCTTCTGAAGTCCACTACCATCTCTACTGTCTTTAGGGCGTTGAGCTCCAGGTTGTTATGGCTGCACCAGGACACCAGATGTTCAATCTCTCTCCTGTAGGCAGACTCATCCCCACCAGAGATGAGTCCAATGAGAGTGGTGTCGTCTGCAAACTTCAGGAGCTTGACTGACTGATGACTGGAGGTGCAGCTATTGGTATACAGGGAGAAGAGTAGAGGAGAAAGGACGCAGCCTTGAGGGGAGCCGGTGCTGATGGTCCGGGAGTCGGAGACGTGTTTCCCCAGCTTCACGTGCTGCTTCCTGTCAGACAGGAAGTCGGTGATCCACCTGCAGGTGCAGTCAGGCACGTGCAGCTGGGAGAGCTTGTCCTGTAGTAGAGCCGGGATGATGGTATTGAAGGCGGAGCTGAAGTCCACAAACAGGATCCTGACATAGGTTCCTGCAGTGTCCAGGTGCTGGAGGATGAAGTGGAGGGCCATGTTTACAGCATCGTCCACAGACCTGTTGGCTCTGTATGCGAACTGCAGGGGTCCAGGAGTGGGTCCGTGATGGTTTTGAGGTGGGACAGTACAAGGCGCTCAAAAGACTTCATTACCACAGAGGTCAGGGCGACGGGTCTGTAGTCATTGAGTCCTGCGGTCCTTGTTTTTTTGGGACGGGGATAATGGTAGAGGTCTTGAAGCAGGCTGGTACGTGGCATGTCTCCAGTGAGGTGTTAAAAATGTCTGTGAACACCGGAGACAGCTGATCGGCACAGTGCTTCAGGGTGGAGGGAGAGACAGAGTCTGGTCCAGCTGCTTTGCGGGGTTCTGTCTCTTGAATAGTCTGTTAACGTCCCTCTCCAGGAGGGAGAGAGTCGTCATTGTGATAGGGGAGGGGGAGGGGGCCTCTGAGGTGGTGATTGTAGAGAGGCCCGGGCTCCTGCTGAGATGGGGGAGGAGGAGCTGGTGGTCTGGAGCTGGTGAATGGGTTCACGGGGGATGGTGTCAGGACTGTCCCATTGTCTTTCAAATCGGCAGTAAAACTCATTCAGGTCGTTGGCCAGGCGCAAGTCATTAGTGGAGTGGGGGCTTTCGGTTTGTAGTTGGTGATCTGTCTGAGGCCCTTCCAGACAGAGGCCGAGTTGTTTTCTGAGAACTGCTGTTGGAGTTTCTCAGAGTACAGTCGTTTAGCATCTCTCACCGCCTTGCTAAACCTGTATTTAGACTCTTTAAACCGGTCCTTGTCCCCACTCCTAAATGCTTCCTCCTTTGCCAGCCTTAGCTGTCTGAGTTTAGCTGTAAACCAGGGTTTGTCGTTGTTGTAGATAACCCTGGTGCGTGATGGTACACAGCTGTCCTCACAGAAGCTGATGTATGATGTCACAGCCTTGTGTACTCATCCAGACTGATGGTAGCAGTCCTGAAAACATCCCAGTCAGTGCAGTCCAAGCACGTGCGAAGATCCTCCATAGCTTCACTGGTCCACTTCTTAGATGTCCTCACAACAGGTTTGCAGAGTTTTAATTTCTGCCTGTATGCAGGTGGACTATGATGTGGTCAGAGTGTCCCAGTGCAGCGCGGGGGACGGCGTGATAGGCACGGTTGATTGTACTGTAGCAGTGATCTAAAGTGTTCTCCTCTCTGGTCGGGCATTTAATCAACTGGTGGTATTTAGGCAGTTCGTGGCTGAGATTCCCTTTGTTAAAGTCGCCGAGGACGATAACGAAAGAGTCCGGGTTTGTCCGCTCCACACACAGTATCTGGTCGGCGAGCGTACGCTGTGCCTCCTGCACGAGGGCTTGCGGTGGAATGTAAACACCGACCAGAATGAATGAAGCGAACTCGCGGGGGGAGTAGAAGGGTTTGCAGTTGATGAAAAAAGTTTCCAGAACAGGAGAACAGTGCTGCATAATCACTGTAACATCTTTACACCAGCCACTGTTTGTATAAAAACAAATACCTCCACCTTTCATTTTGCCGGAGCGCTCTGTGTCGCGATCCGCTCTGAATAGTGAAAGCCTGCCAGCTGCAGCGCAGAGTCCGGTATCGATCCACACAGCCAAGTTTCCGTGAAGCACAAAACGGAAGATGTTGAAAAGTCTCTGTTTTTATCCACCAGTAGCTGGAGTTCGTCCAGTTTATTGCACAGCGATCGCACGTTAGATAGAAATATTCCCGGTAACGGAGTGCGTAGACCGCGTCGCGGAGACGCACGAGCGCACCGGCACGTTTTCCCTCTCCTCCGCGTTTCACTGCGTGAACAAGGTGAGCGTACCTTTGACAAAAATGACCAGTAATTCCGCAGATGTGATGAGAATGTTCGGAATAAATCCACAGGTGTTGTTACCCGATATTCATGAGCTCTTCCCTGGTGAAAGAGTTCCGGATGCTATCGCAAAACACTGAATTACAAACAAAACAAGGCAAAACAGGCACCAACACCCGAGGCAGCCATCCGCGGCGCCATCTTGATCGACTATAGGAAAATACCTTGCTCTAATTCATGATTAATGGTTTAAGAGTGAAGAATATTTGATAAAATGAAAACTG
>NW_026986276.1:0-8420 GCF_018555375.3 Anguilla rostrata
GTATAAATAGCTGATCATTCGGTATGTGCGACGATTCGAATGGCCATACTTGTGATGTCATTATGGATATCTTTAAAGTTATTGTGACAAGTGAAAGCATGTTTTCAGATGTCTTGATTCATCCTTCTTACTCGTCAGTTTCAAATTGCAGTTATCTTGAATTGTCATTCTGACTAGTAACATTGTAATTTCGCCCAATTCAAATGAGTTTGTCGATAACTGAAATGCAATTACGGATAGTGGAGCGAGGCTATTGAATGTTATGCCATGACGGCAACTATTTAAACGTCTTTGGCTGCGGCTTTCTTCGCTTACGGCCACACCACCCTGAAAACGCCCGATCTCGTCTGATCTCGGAAGCTAAGCAGGGTCGGGCCTGGTTAGTACTTGGATGGGAGACCGCCTGGGAATACCAGGTGCAGTAAGCTTTTACTTATGTACTTACATGTTTATTTATTTTATTTATTTTGCGTTGTCACACTTGGGGCGATCTCTCACACGATTTAAGCTGGAATACCGGAACTGTGCAAAGTAAAATAAAACATCAACGTGTCTTAGATATCCAGGCTGCAGGTCAGTCGCATTGCAACGGCATATGGCAAGTCCTTTTAAAATTTAATGGTTGCCCGCATTTTTAAATTGCAAGTGAGTGTAACTCATTTAACCAGGGTGACGCGACTTCGTCAGGGTTTTCAATGCTGCGGCCGGTGCGAGAAACGAGCTGTTGACTTCCATTACATTACATTATTACATTATGTAATGCTTAGACTTCCCTGTCTAAACAACACACGACTGTTTCGCCCCATCTCTTTCCACTCCGTAGCATTTTCTTACTTTTTTCAGAGGGGGCGGCTACTGCCATTTGTAAAGCCATACGTGATCGCACAAGCTTTGCAAAACATTACGTTTGCATACATTTTTCCAATATTTTATCAGGCAAGCCGTTTTAAACCAAAGCGACGTGCAATAAGTGTATGCCGAAGGTCGTTGCAAGAACTACAGAACGTACGTCCGACAAAGTTCAATTCTCATAAAGAATCAGCTACCCCGAGCCATTAACATAGCCAGTTCAATCTGTAAGCAGAAGCCCAATGTACATTGCGAAGCCTGGCATCGCAGTCACGTCAGGCACAGCGGATTTAACTAGGAATAATTCAAATTCAGATATATGAAAATACCATTTTCACTAGCCAAAACGGAATTACAGACGTCATAAATAGCTGATCATTCGGTATGTGCGACGATTCGAATGGCCATACTTGTGATGTCATTATGGATATCTTTAAAGTTATTGTGACAAGTGAAAGCATGTGTTTTCAGATGTCTTGATTCATCCTTCTTACTCGTCAGTTTCAAATTGCAGTTATCTTGAATTGTCATTCTGACTAGTAACATTGTAATTTCGCCCAATTCAAATGAGTTTGTCGATAACTGAAATGCAATTACGGATAGTGGAGCGAGGCTATTGAATGTTAGGAGGGCTTGCCATGACGGCAACTATTTAAACGTCTTTGGCTGCGGCTTTCTTCGCTTACGGCCACACCACCCTGAAAACGCCCGATCTCGTCTGATCTCGGAAGCTAAGCAGGGTCGGGCCTGGTTAGTACTTGGATGGGAGACCGCCTGGGAATACCAGGTGCAGTAAGCTTTTACTTATGTACTTACATGTTTATTTATTTTTTATTTATTTTGCGTTGTCACACTTGGGGGCGATCTCTCACACGATTTAAGCTGGAATACCGGAACTGTGCAAAGTAAAATAAAACATCAACGTGTCTTAGATATCCAGGCTGCAGGTCAGTCGCATTGCAACGGCATATGGCAAGTCCTTTTAAAATTTAATGGGTTGCCCGCATTTTTAAATTGCAAGTGAGTGTAACTCATTTAACCAGGGTGACGCGACTTCGTCAGGGTTTTCAATGCTGCGGCCGGTGCGAGAAACGAGCTGTTGACTTCCATTACATTACATTATTACATTATGTAATGCTTAGACTTCCCTGTCTAAAACAACACGACGACTGTTTCGCCCCATCTCTTTCCACTCCGTAGCATTTTCTTACTTTTTTCAGAGGGGGCGGCTACTGCCATTTGTAAAGCCATACGTGATCGCACAAGCTTTGCAAAACATTACGTTTGCATACATTTTTCCAATATTTTATCAGGCAAGCCGTTTTAACCAAAGCGACGTGCAATAAGTGTATGCCGAAGGTCGTTGCAAGAACTACAGAACGTACGTCCGACAAAGTTCAATTCTCAAAGAATCAGCTACCCCGAGCCATTAACATAGCCAGTTCAATCTGTAAGCAGAAGCCCAATGTACATTGCGAAGCCTGGCATCGCAGTCACGTCAGGCACAGCGGATTTAACTAGGAATAATTCAAATTCAGATATATGAAAATACCATTTTCACTAGCCAAAACGGAATTACAGACGTCATAAATAGCTGATCATTCGGTATGTGCGACGATTCGAATGGCCATACTTGTGATGTCATTATGGATATCTTTAAAGTTATTGTGACAAGTGAAAGCATGTTTTCAGATGTCTTGATTCATCCTTCTTACTCGTCAGTTTCAAATTGCAGTTATCTTGAATTGTCATTCTGACTAGTAACATTGTAATTTCGCCCAATTCAAATGAGTTTGTCGATAACTGAAATGCAATTACGGATAGTGGAGCGAGGCTATTGAATGTTAGGAGGGCTTGCCATGACGGCAACTATTTAAACGTCTTTGGCTGCGGCTTTCTTCGCTTACGGCCACACCACCCTGAAACGCCCGATCTCGTCTGATCTCGGAAGCTAAGCAGGGTCGGGCCTGGTTAGTACTTGGATGGGAGACCGCCTGGGAATACCAGGTGCAGTAAGCTTTTACTTATGTACTTACATGTTTATTTATTTATTTATTTATTTTGCGTTGTCACACTTGGGGGCGATCTCTCACACGATTTAAGCTGGAATACCGGAACTGTGCAAAGTAAAATAAAACATCAACGTGTCTTAGATATCCAGGCTGCAGGTCAGTCGCATTGCAACGGCATATGGCAAGTCCTTTTAAAATTTAATGGGTTGCCCGCATTTTTAAATTGCAAGTGAGTGTAACTCATTTAACCAGGGTGACGCGACTTCGTCAGGGTTTTCAATGCTGCGGCCGGTGCGAGAAACGAGCTGTTGACTTCCATTACATTACATTATTACATTATGTAATGCTTAGACTTCCCTGTCTAAAACAACACGACGACTGTTTCGCCCCATCTCTTTCCACTCCGTAGCATTTTCTTACTTTTTTCAGAGGGGGCGGCTACTGCCATTTGTAAAGCCATACGTGATCGCACAAGCTTTGCAAAACATTACGTTTGCATACATTTTTCCAATATTTTATCAGGCAAGCCGTTTTAAACCAAAGCGACGTGCAATAAGTGTATGCCGAAGGTCGTTGCAAGAACTACAGAACGTACGTCCGACAAAGTTCAATTCTCATAAAGAATCAGCTACCCCGAGCCATTAACATAGCCAGTTCAATCTGTAAGCAGAAGCCCAATGTACATTGCGAAGCCTGGCATCGCAGTCACGTCAGGCACAGCGGATTTAACTAGGAATAATTCAATTCAGATATATGAAAATACCATTTTCACTAGCCAAAACGGAATTACAGACGTCATAAATAGCTGATCATTCGGTATGTGCGACGATTCGAATGGCCATACTTGTGATGTCATTATGGATATCTTTAAAGTTATTGTGACAAGTGAAAGCATGTTTTCAGATGTCTTGATTCATCCTTCTTACTCGTCAGTTTTCAAATTGCAGTTATCTTGAATTGTCATTCTGACTAGTAACATTGTAATTTCGCCCAATTCAAATGAGTTTTGGTCGATAACTGAAATGCAATTACGGATAGTGGAGCGAGGCTATTGAATGTTAGGCTTGCCATGACGGCAACTATTTAAACGTCTTTGGCTGCGGCTTTCTTCGCTTACGGCCACACCACCCTGAAAACGCCCGATCTCGTCTGATCTCGGAAGCTAAGCAGGGTCGGGCCTGGTTAGTACTTGGATGGGAGACCGCCTGGGAATACCAGGTGCAGTAAGCTTTTACTTATGTACTTACATGTTTATTTATTTATTTATTTATTTTGCGTTGTCACACTTGGGGGCGATCTCTCACACGATTTAAGCTGGAATACCGGAACTGTGCAAAGTAAAATAAAACATCAACGTGTCTTAGATATCCAGGCTGCAGGTCAGTCGCATTGCAACGGCATATGGCAAGTCCTTTTAAAATTTAATGGTTGCCCGCATTTTTAAATTGCAAGTGAGTGTAACTCATTTAACCAGGGTGACGCGACTTCGTCAGGGTTTTCAATGCTGCGGCCGGTGCGAGAAACGAGCTGTTGACTTCCATTACATTACATTATTACATTATGTAATGCTTAGACTTCCCTGTCTAAAACAACACGACGACTGTTTCGCCCCATCTCTTTCCACTCCGTAGCATTTTCTTACTTTTTTCAGAGGGGGCGGCTACTGCCATTTGTAAAGCCATACGTGATCGCACAAGCTTTGCAAAACATTACGTTTGCATACATTTTTCCAATATTTTATCAGGCAAGCCGTTTTAACCAAAGCGACGTGCAATGAGTGTATGCCGAAGGTCGTTGCAAGAACTACAGAACGTACGTCCGACAAAGTTCAATTCTCATAAAGAATCAGCCCAGCTTAACATAGCCAGTTCAATCTGTAAGCAGAAGCCCAATGTACATTGCGAAGCCTGGCATCGCAGTCACGTCAGGCACAGCGGATTTAACTAGGAATAATTCAAATTCAGATATATGAAAATACCATTTTCACTAGCCAAAACGGAATTACAGACGTCATAAATAGCTGATCATTCGTATGTGCGACGATTCGAATGGCCATACTTGTGATGTCATTATGGATATCTTTAAAGTTATTGTGACAAGTGAAAGCATGTTTTCAGATGTCTTGATTCATCCTTCTTACTCGTCAGTTTCAAATTGCAGTTATCTTGAATTGTCATTCTGACTAGTAACATTGTAATTTCGCCCAATTCAAATGAGTTTGTCGATAACTGAAATGCAATTACGGATAGTGGAGCGAGGCTATTGAATGTTATGCCATGACCGCAACTATTTAAACGTCTTTGGCTGCGGCTTTCTTCGCTTACGGCCACACCACCCTGAAACGCCCGATCTCGTCTGATCTCGGAAGCTAAGCAGGGTCGGGCCTGGTTATACTTGGATGGGAGACCGCCTGGGAATACCAGTGCAGTAAGCTTTTACTTATGTACTTACATGTTTATTTATTTATTTATTTATTTTGCGTTGTCACACTTGGGGGCGATCTCTCACACGATTTAAGCTGGAATCCGGAACTGTGCAAAGTAAATAAAACATCAACGTGTCTTAGATATCCAGGCTGCAGGTCAGTCGCATTGCAACGGCATATGGCAAGTCCTTTTAAAATTTAATGGTTGCCCGCATTTTTAAATTGCAAGTGAGTGTAACTCATTTAACCAGGGTGACGCGACTTCGTCAGGGTTTTCAATGCTGCGGCCGTGCGAGAAACGAGCTGTTGACTTCCATTACATTACATTATTACATTATGTAATGCTTAGACTTCCCTGTCTAAAACAACACACGACTGTTTCGCCCACTCTTTCCACTCCGTAGCATTTCTCTAACATTTTTCAGAGGGCGGCTACTGCCATTTGTAAAGCCATACGTGATCGCACAAGCATTTGCAAAACATTACGTTTGCATACATTTTTACCAATATTTTATCAGCAACCGTTTTAACCAAAGCGACGTGCAATGAAGTATTGAGCCGAAGGTCGTTTGCAAGGAACTACAAACGTACGTCCGACAAAGTTCAATTCTCATAAAGAATCAGCTACCCCGAGCATTAACATAGCCATTCAATCTGTAAGTCAAAGCCCAATGTACATTGCGAAGCCTGCATCGCAGTCACGTGCACAGCGATTTAATGAATAATAATGAGCATATGAAATAACCATTTTCACTAGCCAAAACTAATTTACAGACGTCATAATGCTGCCTTCTGGCTATGTGCACGATTCGAAGGCCATCTTGTGATGTCATTGAGTACTTTAAAGTGTTATTGTGGAAGTGAAAGCATGTTTTCAGATGTCTTGATTCATCCTTCTTACTTCGTTTTCAATTGCAGTTATTCTTGGATTTCATCTGCGTCGATTCACACGATTTAAGCTGGATACCGGACTGTGCAAAGTAAATAAACTCAACGTGTCTTAGTATCCAGCTGCAGGTCATCGCATTGCAACGCTGGCAGTCCTTAATTTAGGTTGCCCGCATTTTTAAATTCAGTGATGTACTCTTACAGTGACGCACTCGTCAGTTCAATGCTGCGCGGGCGGAAACGGCTGTTGACTTCCATTACATTCTTTTTAATGCTTAGATCCCTTCTAAAACACACACGACTGTTTCGCCCCATCTCTTTCCACTCCGTAGCATTTCTTACTTTTTCAGAGGGCGCTACTGCCATTTGTAAAGCCAACTATCGCCATTGCAAACATTACGTTGCTCATTTTTCCAATATTTTATCAGGCAAGCGTTTTAACCAAAGCGCGGCAATATGTATGCCAGGTCGTTGCAAGAACTACAGAACGTCTCCAAAGTTCAATTCTCTAAAGATCACTACCCCGACCATTACTAGCCATTCATCTTAAGCAAAGCCATGTCTTGCGACCTGGCATCGCAGTCACGTCGCACAGCGGATTAACTAGAAATTCAAATTCGATATATGAAATACCATTTTCATAGCAACGAATTACGACTAAAATACTGATCATTCGTATGCGCGATCAGGCCATACTTGTGATGTCTTATGATATCTTAAGTATTGTGACAAGTGAAGCATGTTCGATGTCTTGTTCATCCTTCTTACTCGTCATTTCAATTGCAGTTTCTGATTGCTTCTGACTAGTAACATGTAATTCGCCCATCAAATGAGTTGTCATATGAATGCATTACGAAGTGAGCGAGGCATTGAATGTTAGGAGGCTTCCATGACGGCACTATTTAACCTTGCTGCGGCTTTCTCGCTTACGCACACACCCTGAAACCCCGTCTCGTCGATCTCGAAGCTAAGCAGGTCGCTGGTATACTGGATGGAGACCGCTGGAATACCGGGCATACTTTTACTTATGTATACATGTTTTATTTATTTATTTATTTGCGTGTCACACTGGCGATCTCCACACGATTTAAGCTGGAATACCGGAACTGTGCAAAGTAAAATAAACATCAACGTGTCTTAGATATCCAGGCTGCAGGTCAAGTCTCATTGCAACGGCTATGGCAAGTCCTTTTAATTTAATGGAGTGCCCGCATTTTAAATTGAGTGAGTGTAACTCATTTAAACCAGGGTGACGCACTTCGTCAGGTTTTTCAGGCTGCGGCCCGGTGCGAAACGTACTGTTGACTTCCATTACTTACATTATTACATTATGTAATGCTTAGACTTCTGTCTAAAACAACACGACGACTGTTTCGCCCCATCTCTTTCCACTCCCGTTAGCATTTTCTTACTTTTTTCAGAGGGGGGCTACTGCCATTTGAAAGCCATAACGTGATATCGCACAAGCTTGCAAAACTTAACGTTTGCATACATTTTTTCCAATATTTTTCAGCAAGCCGTTTTAACCCAAGCGACGGCAATGAAGTGTATCCGAAGGTCGTTGCAAGAATACAGAACGTACGTCCACAAAGTTCAATTCTCATAAAGAATCAGCTACCCCGAGCCATTAACATAGCCGTTCAATCTGTAGCGAAGCCCAATGTACATTGCGAAGCCTGCGGGGTTTCCTCGGTACACTTATCCGGCTAACCCTGCGTCCTGATACGGGGCCCAGGAGTTCGCTTAACTGTGCATTTTTGCGTTCCCCATGCGTTCATTTGCGAATTACGTGTGTGCATACTCGATGAAAAAGAAGGAAGAACTAATGTTAATGGCGTCTCACCAGGGAATGCTGCGTAGGGGAATTCCGTTTACCACTCGCTCTGTCCTGTATGGATGCTTCTGAGAATGTGTAGGCTACTGCGAGGCACAGAGGGAAATATATATATATATATATATAAATTTTTTTTTTTTTTTTTTTAAGTTGCATTTTTATGTAATAGTATAAATATTAAGGAGCGCCAGCATTCTGTCACAGGTAGTGAGATCGGACAGTTCGCTCGCCGTCATTGTGCGCCTTGGAGAGCTGCGCAACTGGAACGGTGTGCTAACCACGTATGTGAAAGTCACGGCGTGGCGCAGGGACAGATTCCGAGAGGTGCACAACTCATACTTACCTGGCGGGGGAGATACCATGATCACGAAGGTGGTTCACCCAGGGCGAGGCTCGGCCATTGCACTTCGGT